>NW_026852602.1:0-21840 GCF_026571515.1 Ruditapes philippinarum | reverse complement strand
TTGGAATCCCTATATGTTTCCAATGGCAAGAATCTGTTGTGTCATGTGTTTCACGACTTGTTTATCTTTCCATGTAATTTGAATAATCCCTCCTATAAGTCACTATTTATGTTTCATATCAAACTAATCCATGTTTATAAATGTTTCTGCAAGATAACTTTTCTAGAAAACTTGTTAAATCCTTCACATTTTAATATTTTATATTTGACCTTGTTCTGTATTGTGCAGATTCCGCCATCTTGGGAATTGACTGTGAGCAGTTGCTACTAGCAACAGTCTGAGGCGGGCTATTTGAAATCGTATTTATTATTGTTTAAACTAGCGTATTTTTACGAAGAATGATGTTTAATTCAAGAAAGAGAACCTTTGAGGTAAATGAGTGATTTATATACGAATTATGTATTTTTCCTTATATTTTTAGTAAGATATTGATGTTTTTTATTATTAAGAGCACCTTGCACTTTGTACACAATACACAGTTGTGAGCTGTGAGCCGCACATCTCACACTGGTGGGCAGTGAGTCTCACATCACAGACATGTGAACTGTGAGCCCCACATCACACATTGTGAGCTGTGAGCTCTGCTAGTATTTAAACCCTGCTCACAAGTAATCTTTGGCTTCACACATTTTTTTTTTCTTGCTCCGAAACTTACGGACGTTTTCGTGTCAGTATTTTAAACTTAAGGTGCGCTCTAGATTTTTGAAGATAAATATTTTTCATAAGTAAGGTAAACTTTACAACAGTCATTCTAAATTGTTTAGAAAAGTTAAATTTGCACATTATATAGAGTTTTGTTCTTGGTTATTATATAACAAAGAATTAGTACTTGAAATAGATCTTTTTTATGCTTAGTTCAACTGGTATCTCAAATTCGGCGAATCTGTCAGTCTTAAGTTAAAGACCTCGTGTATTTTTCTGGATACCGTATCATCTCGTGCATTTTTAGAGAAATAATAGCAATTGTAAGAATTGATTTACTGTATATTGCTAATGCAAACATTGATGCATACATGTTTTGATCTCATTTATTTTTTTTTAATTTTAAATTTTCAGTCAAATTTTAAAACTGTTGAAATATACAAAATTTTTTATTTTATTGTAAAAAAATTTTAAGTGGAAACGTAAAATTTTAAAACAATTATTTTGTTTTTCTTTTATTTCAAAACTTTTGGGTGAACCCCCAAACTCTAGAAAAGTTCTGATAAGAAAATCCCTGGTCCAAAAATACGGGGCCTTAAAAAACTAAAAAAAACTATCTGTCTTTGATATAGGGTTTCAACAAGAGTGCAGCAAACTTTGAACTCCAGTCGAAAAACTTTTAGCCTAGAAACCATTGTTGCAGACTTTTAAACAAAGGACCAGGTCAAAGGGGAATTTTCTAAACTATGGAGCGTAAAAATATGAATATAATGACAGCCCCTAAAGCTTTAAAAGGGGGCGTGACATATTTGAACTATGGCCCCTTTCAAATTTATAAATAATACATACATGATGTTTTGAAGGCAGTGAAAACTTTTGATATTTCTCTGTCATTGCATTTCTGTAGGAAATGATCAGTATTTTTTTTTATCCGAGACTAAGCATTTTGGTAGCTTTTTATGTATGCATTTTACGTGACTCTCAGAATTGAAGTTAAAAAGTTGAAGCTTTGACAGTTGGCGATAAACATTTAAAAAACTTTGGATATATTTTTGTGAAAAATCTAAACGTATGACTGACAGTTGATTGCCCCGTGTGTTAGTGATTTTTATATATGAATCGGGTAAATTCTGGATTATCCTGCACCTTCATCAAGATGCCCATATTAGTATATTTAAGGTGTGATTTTGTAGGGTGGGGGTAAATATAAATTGCTGTCAGTCTGTTATCTTTAGGAGGAATGCATGCAAACTGTAATTTCTTTCAATATATGTCATATATCCTTGAATAATGCTGTGCAACCTGTTATCTACCAGTATAATAGATTTCGAAATATTTGGAAATGTGTTTCTGGGCACACTGAAACTGCTCATTTTAGTTCCCCTGCCCCCTTATGAACGATAGAACGCCATATTGCTGTTAAAGACGAGATTGTATGCCATGTTCGCCACATCGCAGACTGATCCAAATTGCTTAAAAGATACGCTATGTTGTTTATTTTAAATGGAAAACGTTTATATAAATTGATGGCAATGCAATTGATGTTAGAGATCATCGGTTGATAAGATGATGTAAAAATGTCAAAATGCATCGACCTCGTCGTTTCGCTGTCCATGTATATGTTTGTTTTCAATAAAATATCAGAAACGTCATATTTGGTATGCGAATAGCATTTAGTTTTCAAACAATCAAATATTTAATTCAGTTAAATCTGAGACATCTTTTAATCAATTATTTTATGAAAATAGCTGGTTATATTTTCATGTTTACTTTTTGACACTTTTTTTCATATCATTTTTCGGTCTCCAAATGTCATAAAATATGATTAATGGATGCTCGGCATTAGAGTTTCTAATTTGGGTTGATAATTGGATTACACCTCGCTTTTCATGACATCCAACTCAAATGCCAAATAGATTCTTAATTCCAGTAATATCTGGTTATTGCATTAATTCGTTGTTGATTCTTTGAGAATAATGAATACATCTAACATTAATGCGTGTCATATAGTTACATGCCAATCATCAACAAGTGTCAAATACGAACAATGTGTGTAAATTTTCTTATGCCAAATTATTTTCTCACAACGAAAAGAAAAAGCAATAATGGTTGAGTATAAATGAGGTTAAGTTACTATCAATTACACGAGCTTAGGGCCATTTAATCAAAATGTTTGTCCAAATCTAAAACTTACATCACAGCAAGTATATAGTCTCTTCTTAACAAAAAAATAACATCTTATAAAACTTTGCTTTTTCAACGCTTCAGAATCCAAGATGGCGTTCAATATGGCCGTCGATTTTTATACAGAATGGGTATATATATATGTATATCTTATTATGGTAGATTTTACAGCAAAAATTATGCCGTTTTCGATAAAAAAGGTGTACATTCTAGAAATAATCAAATTATAATTAAATAACAATGAAATACATAACTTTTCAGGACTTTGTCTTAAAATATCTAAGAAAATGCCTCTTTTTCCACATTTTTCTAATACGGTTACATTAACGTGCATTATGGTTCATGCTAAAACCAATACTTCTAATTATTATCATAATATATATGGAAAGATTTTCAAAAGGTAAAAATATTATAACGAATAACAACAGAACGATTAAATTTAACTGATGGACAGCATGACTTTTTACAATGAAATTTTTATTTTAATGCTGTTTAATAACATTATTATCCTGGTGTGAGTGATCAGATTAAATACTATGTTGCAATAGCCGTTCTCGTGATACTTAGAAAAGTGTATGGGTATATAATGTTATATATCAATGTCTTCGATGTAAAAAATAAACATATCTATGTTAAGTTGTTGTTGTATTTCACATCAACTTTAAGTACAGTTAAAATAATTGCATTATATAGATTTGGTATGGCTTATAAAATACATAAATGAATACCTACAGTACTTTACATTTCTGCAATTTACTGCTATTTTCTATGTAAGCATTTGTGTAAGATGTCGTACTTATGATTGTCTCTCAGGAACAGACTCAATAAAAGTCTCTGAAATATGATAATTGTTTTTATTTCTCTTGAAAATCTCTGTTTTCATATGGTGGCAATTGCTTTTGCCACAGCTATGGTTATCTTGTAGCTTTTTTACGTTGTCTTACTGTTGGTTCTTTTCACTGGTCCTGTGTATGTTTAAAATATTAACTAGACAAGACAAAATAATTTGTAAGGTGATCATATTTATTCGAAGTCATATAATTTCTCCTACAAACTGGTGACACCGACTCTTAAAAAAAGGAGTGAAGTCAAAGAAAGAATTAAGATAAACAAATAAGAAATCACTAAAGATCGTTTTTCAAAAATAGATTCATGTGTTCATTTTTTATAAAGAAAATTATGAAATATTATGACTGTATACAAATTGATTATTTTGATTATTTGCAAATAACATGACCCTAATAGCATTTTCCCGGAAAAAGATTTATTATTTATAATTGTAAATGACATTTGACATTTGTTACCAAACCAGAGCTTTGCTTTCAAAATGTCATTTAAATTACGTTCTTTACCAAATTACTCTTAATAGATTAATAATTGGATTACATCAGGAGCTTTATGTGCAGTACCGAGATAGTTAATAATGAATTATCTGTTTTGATAATAAAATCATTACTATATCGTATTTGTGTGGGATCATGGTTATATGATCGAAGTGCCAGTATCACACATTTTACATGCTGAAGATTTACAAGTGATAAAATTACACAAGAAGATGTCATACCGGCATCATGCATTTTTCCATTGTTATTAGTATAATGAAGTACGCCAACAATACTTACTAAATTGGTATGATGGGAGATCAAATTTAAATGATTTTTACTTAAAAATGAATTCAAGTTGTGATACAACAATGCTTAATGTCTGCAAATGATGTTAATCGATGGACGTACAATTATTCTTGTATCATGTTGCATTTTATATTATGGGCTGGTGGCTTTATAATCAAATACATATGTTGTTGTTGGCATAATAAAAGTTTGCATTGCATTTTAAAGGATAAATCCTTTATTCTGCACGATATTCGATATACATTTGTATTCTAGAACAAAACTTTATAAATTGTATAAACTTTCAACCGATCAAGTCATTTCTTTCCCCATGATCTTAGTTAACCTGCTAATCTTCATTTTAAATTAGGTATATATCCTTCATTAGCACATTGCTTTATCTGAAGTGTCCAGTCGTGTACCTTTCATTGTTACTTTTTTATGTTGAATATACTATGCCAATGTAGAAATTGTCAATATGGAAATCTTTGTCTGTTTGTTTTTTTGTTTGTGCGGGTTAAAGGCGACACTGGTACAATACTGGTCGTACCGCGCTGAACACAATATTAAGTAGTCCTCAAACTTGTTGGTGGAAATGAGTAAATTAAATTTTAGAACAAGTAGAGTACACTTTTGTAAGTAATCGATCAGGATTTTGGGTGAAACTGAGGCAAAAAGTTTTCTAAGTATGATTGACTCAATAAATATATCACGAAGATGTGCAAGATCATGGTATTCAAGAAAGAAATTTTTGACACTAACATATTCATTGCAAGCTACACAAAATGGAGCATTATCGCATATTAAAAGATAAAAATGTGTCACTCTAATTCTTAGAAAAAACAAATTGATCATGACGGTTAAAGAGATACAGACATGGTGATTCATAAAGACAAGAGTTGATATCAAGACGTGTGTTAGGTACAGCTTTGTCACAATCTGATTTCCTAAGAGAAGAAAAGTTAACTTATTGAGGTTTTAAAATCACTATTTGGTAACAGTTAGATATACTGGTGGAGATTTTTTTAAATACAAAGAATTCAATTTTAACCGGTAACCTGCTGGTACAGAAATTAAAAACTCAATTCTATGGTCAAAAACGAGCACCCTGATAAGATAATGAACCAATATGTTTTATAGTAAATCAAATTGAAGGAAATAAATAAATAAATCAGCGCACACCTTGCAGAAACATTATATTTTAAAACTCATTACACATTCAAGATAGTGTTTGTTTTAATTGACATCATGACTATTGTATTGAAGTGATTTTTGAGTTGTGTCGATACGTTTTTAAGAATAACGCATATATTTTATACTTGTTTTTGACATTCGGTATACTTAAAGACATTTGCCGAACTATTCGTGTCATATATTTTGTTTTATATTTGTTTTTCATATTTTCACATTATTCGTTCTCGTAGTTTCATGCCATTTTCCATAACGATAAATATATGGCGCTTTCAACACCAGTTAATTAATTAAAACATCGCAAATATGGACAAAAACTGTAAATACATGTTATACATTTAGCGACACTTTTGATTGATTTATTACTGGAGGGAATGGTTGTTATTGTTCATGAACAATGTTCGACTTTACAATCACATCTCAGCGGCACACTGCGTATTTGCCATTCATATGTGACAAAAGAATAGGCTATCATAAAACACACGTTTTAACTATGGAAGGGGATTTCCGTCTGCTACATTTCCATTTATATGTGGGCATATTCCAATTGTTCCTTCTTTGATAACCCGCAGCTCTAGCATTATGATATTTTTATTTTATTCTTTATTATAGTCTCATCAATGTGATACAGTATATGCAACATATTATAAATAAAAAGCATGATTTAAAAAAAGCACATTGTCACTCTCTACAGAGTTATAGGAGACTTTGTTTATGTTTATATCATAATACATGTAAAATCATTATTATTGCATAATGGAGTATTAAATTCACAGTTAATCTACATATTGAGCATAGCAAATGTATAATATTTCCATTTGTGTGAGACATTCATGATTGTAAAGAGTATGCGCTAGTCATGTTCCGGATAATTCTAAGTATCAAATCATAAATTAAACTTTAAAAAAATCGTATTGCCGAATGTCAGTTCACTGTTGGCATACTGCTGTATTACAATCTAATCCTGCTTTTTAATTGTGACAATTGCAAATTAATACAATTAATATTCGGTCAATGAGTTATGTTCATAGAGTGAGTGTGGTTTGAATATTCTGGTCCATTTAACTAAAAGTTAGCTACAAGATCTAATTGCGTAATGTATCATTAATTGTTTAATAATTGCATCTCTAATATTGTCAATTTTATATCCCTTCGGACAAGGACATTTTGGTTTGCGTCAGAATATAAATGGTTTTTAAAAAATGTTCTGCATTAACGGGCTTGGAATAGTTGAAAAATATAAGCAATAAATATCAGTTATAAGAAATAAGTATGCTGTAAATAATACGAAAACCATAGTAGTATATTACTTGAATATTTAAGGGGATTAAGGTGACCTATTTCTGTCCTCATTTACATAACAGATCCCTTAATTGTGACGACTCACAATTCAAACATTACTCACTGAGCACTAAGGGGCGTCCGTGTCTGAGTGGTTAAGGTCTTGGGCTTAACACTACTTGCTTTTGACAGCTGTTGGTTATAATCCTGCCAGGGAATTTGGATCATTATAGGAGAGGAAGCTGTCTAGTTACTTTACGGAACGTCGGTGGTTCTACTCAGGTGCCTGTTCGTGCCTGACATAATGCACGGAGGGCATCAGAGGTCTTCCTTCACCAGTAAAACTGGAAAATCGCCATATGACCTCTACTGTGTAGGTGCAACGTAACCCCCGGAAAAAGATAAAAAAGTAAAAAGAAAATTAAACACCACTCGACCCTCTTTGTTTTAATGTCCAGTTTATTAAAATAAAAATTTCTTTCTTTGATATTAAACCCATTATGCGTTTGTAGATCTTTAAAGTTGCACGAGCTTATTTCTTCTAATTTGCAATAGTGTGAATTGTTACTAAGAGAGAGCCTAAAATTGATATATGCTTTGACAACATTTTCTTTAGCATAAAATAATTGAACAAAACACCAGGTTTTTTTTAATAAATCATATATAACCATAAGACTTAATTATTTTCTGATATAGCTTGATATACAAAAAGAAGGAGAAAAAAACCCTGAAAAAGCACTACAATTTACTCCGAAAGGATTATAGTGAACTTTGTACAGATATAAGGGCGTAGCTCTGTATAAGTTATACATTACAAAGGCAGGAATTTCAACGACAGAAATATGAAAGTTATTGAAAAAAGGTGCTACTATTAGACGCTAGATCTACTGGGTGCATTAATACACGTCAGATGGCTGTAATTTTATATAAATATGATGTAATATACACCATCTATCACGCCCCAAGCACCGGCTTAAATGGTATTAAATTCCTAAACACTAAACGTGTAGGCATCAATGATCGCAAAGACCGAAAAAAGATATATAAAGATAATAAACACTTTTATAAAAAATCGTTCTGTTCAGAGAAAAAAACATGAACAAGGCGATATAGCATGTCTATCTTATGTAATAATTCCCTTTAGGAGAAAATGACCTTTATGTAATTTAATGCAAATGCAAACGGTAGTTATATGTAGGCGTAAACGTTTCGTTATTCATGCGTGTCTGCCCATATATTCCTTTTGCAAAAGCTATCATGTGTACAATAAAGATAATGGTATCTTGAGTTATACGCCGATTTATCATAGGTGTGTATGGACAATACACGGCTCTTTATCATGCCACATTGAAGGTTTCATCGCCGCTGTATGAACACATGTATGTGAATGTTTCTAAATTCAAAATTTCACCATTAATTGTTTACATATTGAATACTGCGTTAACCGGGACTGTAAAAAAATATACAAACATACATGTAGTTCTTTTATACAGGTGATTTTGGAATTTTTTTTCTTTAAAATTAAAAAAAAGATTTGTTTATAGGTAGGAGATATATTTAAAAAAAAAAGAGAAAAACCAACAACAACAACATTTTGTCTATTATATGCATGATATGTATATGTGTCTATAAATTTAGTTTCTCTTTAAACCCCTCATATGTTATCATATTTATTGTATTACTTAGATAAGGTTGTCTTCCTCACGTTAGCCTTTACTAGTATCTCTTGTACCAATATTTTGACCATTGTTCATATGAAAGAGTGGACCAAGCTGCAAACAAGGAACATTTCCATTTTCATCCACGAATATCCCATACCAACGCTTCATAGTACTATTTCTGACTTATGGCTGTTTACAGTACAGAATTATTGATTCTAGGATATAAATAAGTGATTCAAACATTATGATATATAATGACAAAATGATACATCATCTAATGGAAATAAGATAATTAATTAAAGCAACAGTACAAACCAAGTTCTGTAAATACTTGTCTCATACTTACTGTACACTCACTTGTTTCATGATTGATTGGCCTCCGAAGGGACTTATATTAATCACTCTTGCAGAATGTTGGAGCAAATTGGCGTCTCTTGTGACGTGCAGAACGTCCGCACTGTTATGATAAGTTTAACGAATGTCACGTGGATATAATTATGATAACAAATGCAAACCCTGAGATAAAAATTTTGCTCCGACAATACTTCAGTGTGTTAGTCGTACATAACGCAATGCATCCATTGATTAATCAATATCTCCTAAGTAAAAATATACAGAAGTAATGTTTTCGACAATGCAACATAAAAGGCAGGAATGTACGAAATCAATGAATCAAAACAGTCATTTTGAAAAACCGTAATCAATAATTTAATATACATCAAAATAATGCATTTTTTAGATTTCAAAATATATTAGGATATATGTTCATAAATGCTATATTTGTATTTAATATCCATGTTATATTATGATTACATTTCATAGAATAATTAGTGGATTTTTAATCGCCAATCCAATCTCTTCGCCTCATAAAACAGATAAAATTATTAAAATTGTTACAACAATCCTGTATATTGACTTACATTAAATGATCACTCTAACAATGATTCATAAAACGACAAAAATATATGTGCAGTTTGATACAAAATATCTTTATAAATCTATTGTAGTTGTATCATTTCTATTAGCTAAAGAAACATATATGAGCATTTCTCAGAAACATGGTATATTTTAACCCTGCTGTGAATCAGATATTAATGACATGTCACTAACATATAGACAACTTTACTATAGAGTGCTTGGCGTGATTATGATCTATCTATATATGTTCAAATTTTACTTCCAGTCTAATAGCTTATTCGCACACTGTTCATGTACTATGACCTCGCTCTCTTAGTATTCTTGCTGATCTTTTCCTGTGAGGATGCTATCCAGTTAGCTTATGGAACGTCGGTGGTTCTACTCAGGTGCCCGTTCGTGCCTGAAATAATAATGATAAAACTCAATCAAACATACATGAACATACAAACAAACAAAATGACCTTTTCCGACTAGAAATTGACAGTTCTTACTTCTTATTTTACAACCGAATACGATTTAACACTTCACTACATTACAAGATATCTTGATTTACATTGCAGCCATGTCAACTGTACAATGTTTCATACTTATCGTGATTTCCATGGTTTCAGTCGATGGAAGTATACAGTGCACTACACTTGATTTTGTGATAGGTAAGATCTACAAAGGATTCTTGTTAATTCAGATATATTTCAAGAGCATAACGATAAATCGTTATTTAGAAAACGAAATAAACCTCCTAAAATGTTCTTATCTCTAAATAATGTTCAAGGTGGTGTATATTGATGCTAACAAGCAAAACTGAAGATGTGTTTAAAAGAAACTTAGTGTCTTGAAACAGAACAGAGCAAATGGAAATGGTGGGGACACTGTGATGAATTTATTTGTTTGATTGAATCTTCCCACGTTTCTTTGAAATATGAAAATAATAATAACCATAATGTTAATTTTTTATTGTTTTTGCAATAACTAGAATATTTTGAAGAATATATCGCTTTTATTATTATATAATGTTTTATCAATTTTATTTTGACTTCTTGATCAGTTTTGTTATGTTCCAAATGCATTGTATAAGCTTTTTGCAAAGGTTTGGATAATTAACTATACCTTAATGTTAACGTAATGCAAAAACAACCCCCCCCCCAAAAACAACAACAAAACAAAAACCAAATTTGTATTACCATCAGGTGTGGCAGCAGGAACAACAGAAACAATAACATCATAACCAACCAAATCAACAGGAACATTTGCCCTTATTGACCATAAGCACTTCTTTTCCGATTGAAAAATAAGTTCTGGAAACATACTGTTCGATTATCAATTCCTAAACATTACTGTACCAAAACCCATGAAAACATTATATTATGTGGTCACTAGAAACATTTTCCGTTACTCTGTGTGTTTTTAACAGAACATTTATTAATAAATAGTTGTACTTTAGTGGTATTTACTGTTTAATGTTATAGATAATGGATTAAAACAACACGACAAGCCATATAATTACAACACCAGTTATAGTAATTATGATCCCAGCAGTAACCACTACTGCAATCCTGTATAGATAATTGTTTCCATTATACTCGCGGCAGATGTCAACACGCCTGTCAAAGAATGACTTATATTCCAGTCAAAATATCATAACGCACTTTCAGTTTGCTTATTTGCCATTAAAAAAGTTTCAATTATAGATATACCAATTCAAATTCGTTGATATTTCATAGATTGTTGACGTGTAAATGTAATTAAGAAAATTTGAAAATTAATAATTAAGACGGTATTCTTAATTTGGCTTGCTAATTTCCCTACAGTTTGAAATTCGAAAATCAACTTTTATCAGTTTTAAAGCAAAAGACAACGCAAACACTACCATAAAGTTAATAATACATAGAGCAAATACCATCTGTAAAGAGCTCGAGCGAGACGAGCATTTCAATTAAATGAAGTCATGTGAAAATGTAATTAAAACTTCTATGTCGACTTATATCTTTAAAGAGTTAAACACAGGTATGTATTTTGTTTACAATTTTCAGGAATTTTGAGTCCGAAAGCGGGGGATTCTCCGCTACAGAAAGATTTTGATGCCTTTAGCACCGTAACTAACGATAAAGTAAGCAAATGTTTCAGTACGCCAAATAGCGTCAGCTTGAATGTTGACGATGTTTTACAAATTCCAAAGTCAGGTTGGACTGAAATAAAACACGGAATTGATCAAGGTAAGTCTATGACATGTATGAAGTACCATTGGTCGGGAAAATTAACAACATTGCTTTAAGTTGTTCTAGAAAATTTTACTTACAACAATCTCTGAAATATTTTAAGTCTTTAAAGTGTTAATACTTACTCACACATATTTACCTGCTATTCTTGTAAGTTTTTTTTTCTTTGTTGAAACCGTATAAAAGTTGTCTTCCTATATACATGTATTTGTTTTCAAGTCCTCCTGTGCAAAATTTTAAAATGATCGTAACTACTAATTTGAACCATTATATATATTTAGTTTTCGCTAATATCTCTTCTTTAATTTCGTATTTCATATATCCTTAACTCTAGTGTTTTCATGGTCACGAAGTAGGAATAATATTTGTTACGTAAAATGATTTTGAATACGATTCTTAAATTAATAGAAACGAATAATTTGCATTTTGCTAACATTTTTGAATATTCAATCAATTCTTCAGCAATCACTTTTCAAGCCAACACGAAAACCGATGTAGGTTTATCCGTTGTGGTTGGCCCTTTCTATCAAAATCTGGCGATGATACTGGAACACCATGGAATACCATATGTTGTCACTGACTATACTGGTTTTGACTGGTCTGATATCAGTCTTGTAGATTCAAAGGTCAAGTGGAAGAATATTGTTGAAGTACGTCCTCCGATGAAAGAAATCAATGGAGCCATTGTCGATTATTTTATATTAAAGAACTGGGAAAGTGCTGTCATGATCATGCCAGAGCATCCACGAGAAAATCAAGGTAGGGAACTGGATATTGACAGCAGATTTGAAACTTAAATTATCTATTTTGTTGCGAAAAACCACATTAATTTTAGGTTTAGGCGTATTACTGCTCTAAATATATCATGTAATTCGTAACATTCTATGTACAAGCCAGTATATCTACAAAAACGAAACTAAAATTCTTTTAGGTCTTTATTGCCGCCGTTCCTGGATTGCAGCATATACCATTACCACGATTTCACAATTTCTACCTATAATACAGTGCCTATTCAATCAGAATGAGGAATTAAATACCAAATGATAACAAAACGGCCAACAAAAGACCTAAAAAGGGGCACCTACTGGGCACGTCACCCGCCGAGTGGTTTTTATTGGTTACCTATATATAGAGACGAAACAATATATTCAAAATCAGTGTGTAAGCCCCTGCGGTATAAATAATATCCGGAATATTTCTCTTGCAAGAAGTAATATAAGCTCGATTGTTCAAGACGGCGTCTATTTCACGATAAAAATCAAATACCCGGCTGGACTGCGATTTCAGCTATTGTTGCTGATACATGTCTTCGACTAACAATCATGTTGTGTTAGTTCTTTATATGACAATTAAATTTAAAGTCAACTCCTTTATCTATTTTGATCATCTCCATAATATAAATATGAATTATAATCTAAAGGCCGTAATCCAACATTTCTGACTTGCTTCACTTTTAATAAGCTTTTCAGGGATTAGGGCATAAGGGGTGTTGCACTTTTTCATTATATCTCATGTGCAGACTCAATGACAAAGAATCAACAATTTTCGTGTAAAGTTTGCTGTTTTTAATGCTTCCGACGGGACACTTTTTTCAGATATTTATGTCAGTATGGAACTATACAATTTTGTGTAATTTTATACGACCTTATATTACAAAATATATTTCATAAATTGATGGAATCACATGATAATAAATGTCAGTTAGAAGGTAGGCGAAACATGTGAAAAATACAATTCCTGAACATGATTTTTTTTTTCAATACTGACTAAATGTATAATTCATTACATTTCCATATTCCGATGACAGACATGACATGAAGTTTCTTTTGGGTGAAATATTACATAAATCATCGAGTCACACTGGGTGAAATATTAAAATTAAATTCAATTTCCATTTAATACTATTAAATATTTAAAGTATTTGAAACCGGTGTAGAGAGTTATAATGTCACATGGGGCTAGAAATGCTAGTATTCCGAAATGATAATAATAATGCTATTTTGATTTCATTTAAACTTATCAAGTTATTTGATAGTTCATATATTACGAGTTTAGGTGCATCTTTTCAACATAGCCATACATATCTTTTTCTAATTCTCATAGTCTGTTGAAATCATTGACTCCAGTTCCTTCCAGACAGCCTCTGCAAGGAGGCTTGTGAAAAATTATTCTGTTGATTTTACTCTGTAAACAAGGCACCTAATTAAACAAATCCGCCAGTTCCACTTTCTTATTCCAATACTGAGATATTCCGATTCTCGTGACCTTGCTTCCAGAACTTTGTAGATAATCATGAAATTTACTATACAGTCAAATTGACGTTGCCATCTTATAAAATTCTAAATTCAGTCACATAGACCAAACATGTTAGTTCGAGATGTCCTTCTGGCAAATATACAACGATAATCATTCTCAAATTTCAGAGTGTCAGAATCTAGCTCATCAAATGGTGGAACATAACATATCACCTATATCATATACATTAAGATATCAGAAGGAGGACAAAATGAAAGAGAGTACCGATGAAGTACTCAGAAATGTTCAACTCCTGGAACAAAAGAAGATTGTAATATGTAGCCCAAGAGATGACAAATATAATCTTATACAGATGGTTTTAGAACAAGTAAATATATATCTACTATGAACACAATAAGAATTGCATTAATTTTCCATTAAATACATGATGTAATTTTGTTTAGATATAATTTTGATAATTCTTTTAGAAATATAGTTTAAGATTCACACACGTTTTTTTGAAAAAAAGAAAAAGTACTTTAAGATGTACCGAGACAATTGCATGCAGGTGCTTTGTGTGCTTTTTATCAATTTGCACAGCGATTTCGACATTTCGAGACACTTTCAAAGACTTTTCCCCGAGCAGTTGTTTAATTACCTGCATCAATGTATACAATAATATAATACTTTGGTATATCTATAAACTGCTATTGTTCAATTGGCATATTCTGTTTGATTTCAGGCAAAATTATTTCGGATGCTCGTCGATGAGAGCTTCAGCTTCTTCATACTTGACCCAGTAAGAGTTTGCCATACATAGAATTATGATTTAAAAAAAGCTCCATAAATGCTTTAAGTTAACAGAATTAAATATTGACATTTGAGACATCAATCATTTCATCCCACAATCCTTAATGTACTTAAATCACTTCTTTCAATTTGTTTTTTTTTCATGTTCGGGCGAATGATCATCAGTTGTATAACAACTTTTATGTCAAGTAAAATAAAACCGGTATTATTGTGATTGTTAATACATGTTTAGGTTTTTATGGAATTCCCTTAATGTTGAAATGTATTATATTCCCACCTTAAAAACACCGTAATTTTATAAAATAGACTTGTTTTTGTTACAGTCAGTACACCTCAAGGCTTTGTCGGAGATCAACATGTACAGAACAGGCCTGTTTACTGCCAAATGTGAACTGCTGGCGTATAGATACACTGACATCAGTAACAATTCAAACAATTTTCAGACCGGGTAAATACATTTAAAGATTCAACAAATTCTTATAAATGATCATATTACAAATCACATTTATATATAACAAAAATACAATATTTTTTGTATTGAACTTTAGTTTCCTAAATTTTCTGTGTGCCGAGCTTTAATCGAATTTCATTTCATTGATATCAAGCTTTGTAAACTATTAGACATCTACATTACTTTTGCACGTTTACGTACTTGAACTTCAAATCTGTCATCAAAGTTTATTGTTTGACACTTTTTACAAATATTTGTAAATGAACATAATAGAAAGACAGGAAAGATTATGCAAATTATGTCAATGCTCTGAGATCGGAGATGAAAATCATTTCATCCTGTGCTTTCAGGTACGGGTACGGTGCTGCCGATGCGGCTCAAATTATAAATGAAGCCAAATATTACTATATCACAGACAATGACTCTACAAAGATCAACACCTTCTCAAAGGAAATCTATCTAAAGGCACTCAAAAATGTATGTTTTGGACACAAGCCTCTTTTTTAATGGCCTTTTTCACATTTTCTGTTTCACAAAAAAAATCGCGAATAAGTCATCAAATCCAAAACAGAATATTTGTATGGAATATTTAAATTATTTTAACTGATTGCACCGAAAAACACTTCAAAAACATCGTTACAAAACTTTAACAAAAACAGTAGTAGTCACTAGCATTGTAGCACATTTGTATTATAAAGAACAAATGATGATCAATTTATTAGAAATTCTATTTGACAACTTTCAGGTAAGAATAGCTGGTGGGGAAACAGGATATGTAGAGTTTAACAAAACAACAGGGTCGAGGATCGGATATTCTTTATCTCTTTACAATTATGGTGGTGCAAATTTGTTTTCTAAGGTAAGTGAAATACATAAAATTTTGTATTTTGCAAGAATATTTCATATGTCTTTGCTTGCCTTGTGTATGTGACAATCATGTTCGCTGGATCGTAATTAGAAACGTTGCCTGCCTGAAAAAATGCAGATTAACTTGCATAGATATTGCCATTCTAGCCTAGCATCCCACAAATTGTATTATGTGCGTTTTTGAAATAAAATGTCACCAAATATAAACTTTCACCACAAGCTCATACATTTATATAGAACTAGATGAATACTACATGTCTTCTTCGACGAAAAAAACCATCTTAGTTAAGTTTATGCAATGTATTTTCTGTAATTGTTAACCGTTGTAACGTTTGATTTTGTAAATATTGACTTAAATTATAAACACACCCGTTCACTGGTTGCATGCGGGTAGAACAGTTGTGCGCTTGATAAGTTTCTTTATCCTGGCCATTGTGTCATTGAAAATGATGTCACTAAAAAGACAGATAAAGAGAAAGAAAAAAAAACAACAAATACTTTTGTATCGGTAATCCGGTTTAAATTGACATTTACATTGTGTTATATGCATCAAGCTGTCCTGCTCGCATGTTAACGGGTCTGTTAATAGGAATGTTAATATCTGTGTCAACTGAAACGTGACAACGTTAGGTAACAGTTATCTCGTTGAAACTGCAAATTTTACTTCTATGTATATTTAATAACTGTTGTCAAATATGTTGATGTTTTTAGCCCCGTTCTGTGTGGGTAGCTTTATGAATGGCAAACTGGTGTAATGAGAAAAATATTTGAAGATGTTATGTTTTTCATTATCGGAATATTTAAGATCGGAGAATGGCAAAAGGTTGAACCATACGAGATAGAAGAAAACAACATAACAACAGAATATATTCCACAACCAGCTGACCGATTGACCTTTCTGGATGTAAATGAAACGGAGGCAGGGGAATCTAGGGGAATTTTCAGAGATGTTGAACCAGTTGTCGTTGTTTTGGTCAGTAACTCTAGCAACTTTCAAAAAATTATTTCAAATGCAAGAAGACCCTAGTTGGGAAGGAGAATCCAGTCTTAGAATTTAAAACATATCGTTGCTTAAAATAAAATTTTGAAAATCATTTTAACTGATTTACGAACTTTCTTTACCCCCCCCCCCCCAAAAAAAAAAAAAAACAAACAAACAAAAAAACAAAAAAACAAAAAAAAAACCCAAAAAAGCAACATCTTTAAAGTGAAAATTCTGAAAGAAGAAAGAAGTTTGAGATGATGTTCTTCACCGACTAAGTCTTCTTGTTCATCAGATTGCTTAGTAAACAGAGTATAATTATGTTATTATTGATCAACAATTTCACATAACAAATGAAACATTACACACTTAGCAGTGCAATGTCTTTATCGTTTTCTGCTTACTATAAATAAAATGTAGTACTCGTTTATATTTTTGCAGAAAATATAATTCTATTGAAGTAATACAATAACATATATTTTAAATAAAACTTTTTATTTTTAATATGACCTTTTATATTAAGAATCTTATATATAGTTCCATCTCTTATGTATGCCAATTTAAATCTTCTTTTGTAACAAGTTTGGGTTACCTAAAGCATTGTCAAATAAAAATCAGTTGAAGTCATTTATATGTTGCATTATTGTTTACTTAATACAAACTTTACGCCAGACCCTTGTTGTGATACCAAATTCGAGTTTGTTTTTCATACTAGAATTTCAATAAATAATGATATGATAAAAACTGCGGAAAGAAATGATATTTATATTCCCATTGAACACAAGTATATTCATTTATACGTTTCAAAAGGTTGAAGCCCTAGTTTTCGAAAAAGCACGCCGTCGAAGAGCGTGGTTATTTCAGTAATTTTGTTATCAAATTTTTGGCAATAACGAGAGCAATAGCCAGTGTAGATTTCTTTTAAAACATTTAAGGTTAATGTTTAATAAAATAAAGGGTTAATAAACCTGTTTTCGTGCATACATATCTGCAGAAACACGAAGACGCAGGTAAAACTCGAGCCTGCAGGGTAAGTGATTTAATATGTCTGAAGCAGTCTAAGAGTTTTCAAAACATTGCAAATCACATCTTTAAAAATGGTAGTTGCTTGAAGAACGATTGTTTCAGCATTTTTGTCATTTAAATATTGGCAAAAGCAATAATACATGTGACAGCCATTGTAGATGCGTCTTAAGACATTTGCTTCTGCGCTTAATGGTTGATGAAATTTTTGTTAAGCATCAGTTTTATAACACATGTAGCATGCTATTTTGGTTTTAGGAAGAACCGTTTGTTATGCGTAGACCGGAGCCCAAAGGTGTAAAATTTAAAGGAAATGATCAATACGAAGGATTCACTATCGATCTATTGGATCGCATCAGCAAAGATTTAAAGTTTAATTACAAAATAATCTTATCACCAAATAATGAATATGGAGGACCAAGAACGGATAGAGGAAGGGACCCGAGTGATGCCGAATGGGGAGGAATAGTTGGAGCAATTCTTGCCCAGGTAATTAAAATATTTACATTTCTTAATACCCTTCCTTACACGAAAGTGAATACACAAAACACTAATAACCTTAATTGTCAATGTTAATGTATTTAACAAATACCAACCCATTAAAATAAGCTTAGCTTAATCATATTTTATTGCTATATACATGTATATACAATACAGATACAAATTTCATATGTATTCTAAACAGCAAAAGCAAACGGGTTGGGCCCAAGTTCTTACAACATTAGCGATCGGCCCTCCCCGATATTAAAATAAGTATGTTACGTTACAGATAATCTAATACCGTCAGTCATAAACTACATGTTTGTCTCACTTAAAGCATTGAACGGCCGCCCTACCTATATGATAGGATAACAATGTTATAAGTTTTTTTTGTTTGTTTTTTTATTGCGAATAATAATATTGTTTGTTATAGAACTCTACCTTAGATTTGAGTTCCGCTGTGTAAAAAAAAATATTTCTAAATATATGTTTCTCTTTATAGAACGCAACGTTAGGTATGGGTGCTATTTCTATAACGTCACAACGACAATCCGTAATCGATTTCAGTCTTGGTGTAGTCAGCACTGGTGTCAACATCCTGATAACAAAGCCAGAAGAGGTCCTCAGCATCTTCCAGTTCCTTACTCCGTTCTCACTCGAGCTGTGGATGGCTATCATTGGTTCTTCGTTTGGTGTGTCAATCCTCTACTTCGTTTTAGATTTCAGAAGCAAACAGAGGATGTTCACTCTAAAATCTACACTTTGGTTTTGCCTCGGCACATTGCTTATGAAAGGAAGTGAATTTTCACCGAAAAAGACTTCCCAAAGAATCTTGACGACAGGATTTTTGTTCTTTGTATTAATAACAGTTTCAACTTACACTGCAAATATGGCAGCTTTCTTGACGAAGAAAAATCTAGAAGAGCCAGTTGATTCTTTCGAACAGTTGGCAGAAAGGGACGATATACAAATATACACCGTTGAGAACTCAGCCACTATGAACTTTCTGAAGACATCTTCTGAGAGTTCTGTGTATCACCAAATATGGGAAAAGATAGCTCGTGACAACAATAAGGGCCTTGTCCCTAACGCCACAGTAGGAAGGGAGAAAGTTGAAGACGGTTCTGCAGCTTTTATCTTTGATTCAATGATAAATTTATATTCTGAAAAGCGCTATTGCAGGACACAATCTGTTTCTGCACCCATATTACTTCAGGAGCACGGAATCGCCATCATGAATGGGGCTCCATTTAAATCACAACTAAATATAGAATTGCTAGTACTTAAAGAGGAAGGCTTTATACAAGCCTTAAGGAAAAAGTAAGTATTCACAACTTTGTTCGTGACATAACACTCATTTGTGTTGTTAAGATGAGCTAATTAAGCTACACATATGTCGTTCTGAAGGCTGACTTTTATAATGGTGACTAGCATGACAAATATTAGGGAACAATAAACAACCTAAAAAATTAAAAGAAAGAACTGTTTGAATATACTTATCAATCTAACATACCGGGTTACTGACATATTCCTAAGGAGAGATATGATATTTTTTGTGTGATGCGAATTATTGATCATTTTATGCTTAATAAACATGAAAACAATTAATATGGCACTATGTTAAGTTTTTATTTAATTTTTACCTGTTCACTCGCCATTTACACTTTGATGGACATAATGTCACTTATTCAAGTATATTGTAAACTGCTTTTTAAAGGCTAGAACTACTTAACTACTAATTTACAAATGTAAAGGATATAAAAGGCCCATAATGCCTTAGAAATTTCTCAAAACTGTTTATATTTGGTGTGCTTCTATAGTTTCCAAAAAGTTATTCAATTATCTAAACCGTCTATTATTCTGTTGCTTCTTGGCAATGAGTACAATTATAATGATTAAGAATTTTGTATGGAAGTCAAATTACTACATTGTTTACATTTTGCTACCTAGATGACAAATAATTTTAAAATTAGCGCTACTTATTTCAGGTGACAAGCATATGAATGCTCTAAAACGTTATCATACTCATATTTGCCTTTTCTAAAGAAGTAAAAAAATATTCGTTTCTTACTCATAATGTGTCTTAATAAACAAATATTTGAATGTAAAATAATGTACATGTATGATGTATATTATGTCATAAAGATAATTTTAAAACACAGAAAATGATGTACACTCTAATTTACAGATGGTGGGAGAATACCCGTGAATGTGATGAAGATTTCCAAAGTAGAAGTTCTAAACAAATTGAGTTTGACCTACAGCACACTGCCGGCGTGTTTATTGTTGGTAGCTTTGGACTTGGTGCAGCACTGATGCTTTTTATATGCAAGAAAATCTACGTGTTAGGACAGAGAGATAGTGCTTTTCCAGCAATAAGGTAAAATTGAGCCGTGCCATGACAAAACAAATATAGTGGGTTTGCGCAGTCTGATCAGGATCCATGCTGTTCGCTATCAGTTTCTCTACTTGTAATATGGTTTGTAAGCGAACAGCATGGATCCTGATCAGACTGCGCGAATGCGCAGGCTGGTCTGGATCCATGCTGGTCGCAAATCCATTATGTTGGTTTTGTCATGGCACGGCTCAAATGAAAGTTAGTTATTGATGCATAACACCATTAAGAAAATTATACTCCTCGTTTTCTTTGCAAAGGTATGTTTTAATTATCTTTGTTTTTAATTTGTTCCATATCGTTCAAGATGTAAAGCAACTTCAAAAGCAATAAAGATAAATAGCCTTTCCAAAAAATAAAAAACCCATGAATTTTGCATCAACCGGAAAACGATGCGAAATATTTTACAACTTTTACTGAAAGGAAACAACAACCCGAACTTGTTATTTCTTTGTATTAAAATGTGTTCATTTTATCTATTCATATATACGTAATTTGAAAATGTCGAAAGTTTGTGAAACTGATTGTGGGGAAATGCTTTCTTTATCTTTCAAGGAAAGAGGAAAATTCGTCGAATGAAAGAAGTCCAGAGGAAAAACTAATATACGGGATAACGGAAGGAAAACAATCTACAGTCTAGAGGAAACAAGAAAAGTAGTGATTCTGACCTACACAGAGATGGTCGAAGCCATTTTTTTTTGTATTTGCAAATTGCAAAAAGAAAAATCGGCTGCTAAGATAATAACAATAACAAGGTGTATATAATCGCAGAAAGTGTCATTGCGTTATGACCATTATTTGCACTGTTTTTAAATTGTACAAAGAAATAACAAATGAGCCGTGTCATGACAAAACCAACATAATGGGTTTGCGACAAACCCTATAGCAAGTGAG
>NW_026852601.1:0-152654 GCF_026571515.1 Ruditapes philippinarum | reverse complement strand
GTTTTTCAACTATTAACAAGTGATTGCAATTACCGTCCATACATTTTTGCACGAATCCAAAATATATATTTATCTTGATGTTTATGGTTCACGTTCGAATAAATATATAAAAAGCCTTCCAGAAATAGAACATTGAAAAAATTATATTTTTTCTTATACTCGATATTACCTTTTTTATTAGAATTACATTGTTGTTAATGTAATACGTTTTAAGAGCTACTTTGACAAGACCTTAATGTTGTTTTTTGTTTAATTATTTCTATGGCATAAAGATTCTGATATATAATGAACATGAATTTGTTAAATGTTCTTTGGAATTTTATGCCAAAGAAGGAATGTCTTTCTTTCTAAGACTTAAGGATGAATAAGTATATAGTTAGAGGGGATAGGTAACGACCAATTAGCAAAGGAAATGACCTGCTTATGTACTTCTATCCGTTTAAAGTCGAATAAACACAGAAAAGAAATTTCGATAATGTATTATATTCGTTTTTGCTTGGTTCTAGATTAATAAATAAATTGTCCCAATATTACGGATCCTGGAAATTAACATTGATACATCTGTGTTAAAACTATTTCTTACTCTTATAACTTCATAAAACTTTTTCAAAGAATGCAATATTAGATAATCAGCAGAACATTGATTCTGATGAAAGACACGTTTTATTGTGTATTTAAAGTTAAACTGATAATGTTGACAAGATGAATGCTGAGATAATGAACGCACCAGAAATCGATCGAGAGGACAAACGATAATTAATTCCAAGATTTCTTTGTGGTGATTGAACATGATGAAATAAACAGAACTTGTTTAATCCTGGGATAAAATGTAAAAAGGGACTGTGGAGTCACAACATGAGGTTTACAATTTTTTTTCTCTTGATTGCTAAATAAAATGCAAGAAAGAGAAACAAACATACATAGAATTTATGTTCTTCGAGATGAAAACATAGAAATTTAGGAATTGAATTTGAACAAGCTAGATATATAATTTTGTATATATGATCAAGAAAAGAAATTGGATGTCAGAACTTTTTTAAATATAAAAATCTGGAACTCAAGTGATCCTCGGAAGCATTGATCACAATAAAATTACAAGAGAATTGCAGACTTGGTTTAATTGAGTCTGTACATGAGTGATACTGAAAACGTGCAACATCCCTCACGCCCCCTAACACCGGCTTAAGTTGTACTCAATTCTCAACACTTAATAGTGCTGGCATCAATGATCCCGAAGAACCAGAATGATATAAGAGCAAACTACCTTACATTGCCGATACTGATTGGTAGGTAGGAGTCATGTTCTGTATACATCCCTTGTACAAAAAAGATAACTTTCTTCCCTTCTATTTAAAGAAGCCAATTTTAGCCGGAACATTTATTAAGGAAGCTGAAGAGATGAGGCACGTGTAGGTCAAACACAGTGAATTGACAGGTCGAAAACTGAGCAGACAATCTTTCTCAAGAAGATTTTTTCTCATAATGTTGAAGCTATTAAAGCATATTTTACAGCAGAAGGGATGTCCTATGCGATTCGTTTGTAATGTTAATTCAATTGCATATGTGCTAACAGTTTAAACATAATGTTAGGCGGTAGCAGATTAGTGTCTCAATGTACGACCGTGTCTTTAGATTTGAACAGGGAAGAAGAACATAATATTTAACAAACGTGTTGAAAATAACGATCATAGAACTTTATTCTACCGTAACTAATGTTTTATATATATACCTTTTATTTGGACACATATTCACTATTGATGCATGTTTTGCATTTAATAATGTACATATATATCAAATATTACTGGCGTTACCTTCTTCTAATGTAACGATTTGCATGTTGGATCAAGCACCGTTATGTTTGAAACTTTGAAAATAATATTATTTCTCCAAGAAAGTAATGATGGTTTTAAATATGCGCAAATATATTGTTAGAGTAAAACAACTAGTTCTATTTATCTATTTGATATTTACAGTAAACCTCAGCAAAATATATGAATTTTATATTGAACTAAATGTTTATTGCCGTTTGGTTCCGTTTGGTTCATTTTAGTTTATTTATAGATAAATATAAGGCAAACAATTTTTCAATTCACTCGTTTAGAGTAATTGTGATCTATAATAAATATAAGTGATATATGAACCATGAAAGTAAATTTCCATTTCCAATTATTAGACCCTTAATAAAAACACCTTTTTGCTACTATAATAAACGATATATTAAATTTGAATATATGTACATGTATGTTGATTATAGCTTTTTCTATTTCGAAAGTTAAAGCTAATTGTAAAAGATTCAGTTTTAATATATTTTGGTACATCGAGATCGTATCGCAGGGTGTTTTTCATACCGCTACTGCAATATTTGAACTTATATATTTTAGCAATTTACTCACTTCAATAGTAAGCAATATCTAAATTGTTAAAGCAACACTATGCAAGAGTCATTGTTTGTTACTAAGGCAGTAACTGGTAGTTAATGCAAAAATAGACAAGAGAAAGTGCGTATAGATAAGACAAAATAGTTAAATCAAGAATATGCTGAAGCAATTGTTTATCGTTTATTTGTACTTTGATAATTTTAATTAAAATAAGAATATGCAAGAGTGATTGTAAGATAATAATCAATTGCAGGAGCAGAGCTAGATTTCATCAAACGCAATTCGTGTATCAATGCAATGTATAAGTTTGGGTGTTGAAGTATTATTTTTATAATACAGAAGAAATCGTATTTTCTCTTTTAAGGATAAACATGTTCTATTGTTTTAACGAGGGACTTTGTTGTTATTATGTGCCACATAACGTTCATTCCGAACACTACTTATCTGTTGTGGTTTTTTATGAAAAGAAAAATTAATCCCCTTTTTACAAGCAATATGGCAATAAACGTTTGTTTACAATGTCAGTAAATATATCAACGTTGTTATGAATTCAAATGCAAATAGGGTACAAAAAGTGAATGTCCATATAGTAATTATTGTTTTACCCTATATGGTCATTATTTTATCATATTTGACACTAATGAAATGATCAGTAATTAAAAAGTTAATTCATTTATGCCCAAGTATCATTAGAATAACTTTTTTCATCCCTCATTACTGTTATTTTTCTCAATACATAATGTAATCATCTAATGTCATCTACCGTACAAATGCTTTAACTTTGCCAAGGTTTGTATTGTTCATTGTTACATGAGGACAATAAGATGATTTTCGATAAAGTTTTGTTTTTATTGGATGACGTATTGCAAGTATTTGCAATTATGACGTAGATGATTGCAAGGAATTTTCGAAGGTCACCACACGTTTGCTTCTTTTTAGTAGACTCGGACTGAATTTATCCTTCGCCTTGCGGGCTCTGACTTGATACCTCTTATCCTCAGTAGAATGACAATTCATAGGATTGTTATCCATCGCTGTTTTGTTATCAGCATTTAATGGCCTGTGTAAAAGGCGTATTGTTTCGGTAGATTTCACAAAGAGGATACAGATGTCGTATGAGTATGCCGATAGGAATATGTACTCTGATATATATCATAGTACTTCTGCATATATTAATACAAGGAAAAGGAATTCTATTTTCAACATGGTTATTTTCAGCTCAATTTAATATGATGTTATATTGAACTGAACAAAAAGTATATCTATTCCTGTTAAATATGGATGTATTCTGCATATATTAATACAACGAAAAGGAACTCTATTTTCAACATGGTTATTTTCAGCTCAATTTAATATGATGTTATATTGAACTGAACAAAAAGTATATCTATTCCTGTTAAATATGGATGTATTCGAATAGCGATAATAACTGGAATTTATTAATTGTTAGTGTAATGTTTAAGCTCTGAAATGAGAATCTTCTTTAATTGCAAATGGTGCGCTTCTTTTTATTGAATGACTTGTTACATTAAAAATTTCTATCATCATCGCCGTACTTATTTACTTATCTCTTATCTGAGGACTGTTAAAGGAAATTTACTTTCATGTTTCATAGATCACTTATATTTACTATAGATCACAATTATTCTTAAAGGAATTTGGTGCTCTTTCTATGAAAGCCGTGCATTTTAGCAACCCTTGCTAGTGGAAGATGTATGCTTTATAAATAATTCGATAATACAAATGTGCATCAAATATCACTTATTACATTAATATCACAGTGTCATTTTTCTAAAACTTGTACATACACATGTATAATGCAAAAATTGCAAGAATCGGATAAAAAATTATATTAAAAAAGATATATTTTATATAGGTAATGACTAAGAAAATAACTTTTGCTAACAGTATTTGTTACTCTTAAAATGTATTTCTTTAACAATTATGTAACGTAATTATATTATAGAAAATATTCGAAACGAATATTTGCTTTAAGGAAATACATATATATCAGAACTGCTCCAAATGAGAACTTTAAAAAAATCGTAAAAAATTGGTTAATACTGTGTCGTTATAGTAACTTTTCAGTAGTTGTATCCTTTTTGTTTACAGTTGATTACTGTCATATAATTTCCTGTCCTTTTAATATTCAAGACATTAATATTTCGAATCATTCTTGGAATATTCTTTGAGGACAAATACAATTGTTGTTTTTTATTATCCCTCATGAACATCAGTATAACAAGAATTTGACACTTGCGTCAATTTATTACTTTGTTACAAATGCACCGCGGTTATTACCACGTATTATAGTATGCAGGAATACACGTAACGTTGCAGAGTTTTTAAAGTCATACTGACAGCATTAATGGAGTAAAAAATAAAATGCTTTTAGTGAAAAGCACAACCAAGAATGATTGAAAGGTTGAGCGAGAATTAATTCCAAAAGACTTCCTAAAGCATGCTGAGCCTGTCAGTATAGAATGTCTGTATATATAGGAGATATTGTCTACTTTCATTGATTGATCAAATTTAATTAGAGAATATGTACAATGTTGGACTTTGGGTTTGTAATGATTTGTGTAAATTCTCGAAAGAGGACTAAAGAATGAAAGTTAGTGTTTTTCATGAAATTGTGTTGGAATGGAAATATTTTATAAAAATGAAATATGTCAGTACAGGCTTTTTAAATAGTTAATGTGATTAAGTTGAAGCTATATCACCGTGAAATGTGAATATATATATTTCAACAAAGAATGTCTATTGCGGAGATTTCAACTATGGACGACAATTTAAGTAATCGCGACAAATTTAATACTGATAGTAGCGGATTAAATTACATAAGCGATGCTGAACACGACCAAACATGTTCGGACATATTTACACATACAGACTGTAATAAGACTTTCAAGGTACCACTGAAAAGAAGACATTGTACTGGAACTTTTATCATGGAAACAGAATCAAACAGTTGCAAAGATGGAGAACAATTTAGTCAAAATTATAGTAAGAAAATATTGCAAACTGAGCAGACAATTTTTCTCACGAAAATTTTTAATACAGAATATAGAAGCTATAAAAATGCAGTAGATTTTAACAGCAGAAGAAATGCCCTGTGTGATCCGTTTAGAATGTTGATTCCACAGTATATGACGTGAACAGTTGGAGCATGAATGTTAAGCGGCGACAAACGTCGGTAACAACAAGAGTGGTTCAGTTCATTACAGTATCACTAGATCTGGATAGAGAAGAGGAGCTTATTTTAAACAAAAGTATTGAAAATAAGAGAGTCTAATTTAAGATATAAATTAAAAATATAAATGCATTGAAAACACACGTGATATATTTAAGCAACAAATTAGAAAAAAAGTGTGCCTTAGTAAAGCAACGCATTGAGAATATGAGGAGCTTATCTAAGCATGCAACGTATTCAAGAGGTATTTCTTAAAGCAACGTATTGAAAAGAAGTTATTGAAGCAACATAGTAAAAATAAAAGAAACTGATTGATAGTATCTATTGATGATAAAAACATACTAAATGTCAACTGGTATTCGATAAATGGTTCCGGAATTCTTGCGATTGGTAAAATATATATAAAAAAAACATTCAAAATAACATTTTTCATGTTTTATTCTTTTTTACAAGGCCTTGTTTAAAATCATTTGTTACCCTAATGATAATTAGGATGATTTTAGAATGCATGTATTGACGGCTGTTGCAACAGCATACGGCATGATGTTTTGAGCAAAGATCATTTTACATGTAGTTTATTTATATCATTTGGTGTATTTGCTGTGTGTCAAGAATGAGTGCTTCCTTTAACAAGTGTCACATAATCAAAATGATAATAAAATTAACAATAAACAGGATGATACTGTCATGCACGACCTGGCATACGACAAAAATACCCCATCACTCATGCAAATAATAATATCAGGTGTATGAATAATGTGAAGTATATTTACATATGAAAGACAAAAAACTACTAATCAATAGGTTGCTTCACAATACACTATTGCTTTGCTGCACTTTACATACTATTGGTTAATTAAATACAATTGAATTTTCAATTAATATGTCAGCCTGTTTTTTCTTTCATGTGTAAATATATTTCATCAACACATGAAAGGAACGCATTATAGTTCTGCTCGCTCATATTGGTAGAATCACGACAATTATTACAATCGTTTGTTGTGTTGATGTCACATCAGATTAACTTGATCAGTTATGATAATTTGCCCAACCCTTTACGCAATATTCAATCTAACGTTTTTATCATTAACATAATAAAGTATTTATTTTAGCTTTCAAAAAAACCCCAAAAAGTCTTTTTAAAAAATAACGGGCTTTATTGTCTCTAAAAAGCAGGGGGTTTAAAAAAAAAGTTTCCCAAAGAAAACACATTGCAAATTTTCGTAGATGTTTGAACACATAGAAAGGGGTGATTTTTTTGTTTGTTTTTTAAGCAACAAGTTAAAAAAAAAGGGTGTTTTAGTAAAGAAACGCTTTGGAATATTTTATTTGGGATTTTTAATATGGGGTCCCTAAAAGAAAAATGAAAAACCCAAAATTAAATTTTTGTTTCGGGGTTGGGGGGGGTTACCCACCCTTTACAAAAGGAAATTTTGACCCCCATTGTTCGCTTTTCCTAACTACAAAAAAAGCGAATTAAACCCAATTTAACGTTCTTAAAAAAAATTTACTTTTCCATCATATTCAGAGTTTGTAAAGACAAAATTAATTTATTTTATGTTCGTTCGCAATTTTATTTACATTCTAACCTCGTTAGTGCTTAATAGGAAATTTTTTGTTTTTATTTTTTTTTTTTAGCTATTAAGGCAGTGTTAAGTTTCAAATCATTATCTAGCTACAGAAAAAGTCCGGTTTAATCTATCTTACCTTACATTGGCATAATTATTGTTTCGACAAAAGTTTAACTGACTACATGTTGTTACTATGGTGACATAGTACCAAATGTTGCTACAATAAAACAATCAATTTTGAATTGAACTTGAACGTATGACTAATGTAATTGACTGTCTATTTTATATAACAGCATCAGTTTTCATTTTGATCTTAGCTTCAAAGCATTATTTATAATTATGCAATCAGCAAGTTTTTTGTGTTTATTTTTTACTATAATCATTAATATTCAAAATAAAGCAGCAAATATATTCTTTAAATTTTGAAGCGACTATTGATGATTTAAGGTATTCTGATATAAACAGGATAGACTTCAGCAGCTATCAGTCTAGCTGATGGCATGGACAAATGATAATCGCCGTGGTATAAATCATATAAGCTTTTATGAAATAATTTTCATCCTTAAGTTCAATTTGGTATTAATACAATGAATTTGTATACATTTTATCATGAAAGTACCATTAAATATTAATAAAATGGACATGTGATGTCATTTTATCATTAAAGTTTCATAGGGTACTAAAGCAATAGATTTGTTACATACAAATTTGATTATACAATATTATAGGTACACTATTGATTTGCTGCATTGTTCATAGTTAATTTATTACAAATCAATGTTTATTTAATATGCCACTCTGTTTTTCCTTTCATGTGTAGATATATTTTATCAACACATGAAAGGAACGCATTATAGTTCTGCTCGCTCATATAGCGAGAGTGAATACTTAAGAACATTAATGACGTTGCTTAATTGATCACCTTACAATCAGTTGCAGATCAGTTTTGATAATTTGTCTATTCCCTTAAGCAATATTCAATTTAACTTTTTATCATTGACATAAAAGTCTTCGCAATAACAAAAAGGTCGTTTCTGAATAACAGCATATTGGCTTTAACGAAGAAGTGGTACATATATAGTTTGCTAAGAAAAAACATACGAAAAGTTAATGTTTGCACACATAAGCTAAATATGCAAATATGCAAAGTAGATGTTAAATGGATTTAAAGTCCTATGGTGCCGTAAAAATAGATGTAATTTGTGTGTATTGGGGAGGGTTGGGGGTGCAGCCAGCCATACAAAAGGACTACACTTAACACGTTCGCATAACATATTCCTAGGTGAGAATTAACAGCAGTAATTTTTCATAAATAGAAATTTGCAAATATTTTACATATAAGCGCTTGTAAAGATAAATTTATTAATTTCAAGAAGATAAATTTACTTTAATATGTTCGTGGCAATGTTATTTACATTCTCAGTTCATTTGTGTTAGGAAACTATCTAGGCAGTGTTAAATTCCAAATCATTATCTGGCTACGAAAAGACGATTATCTATCTTACCTTACATGGCAGTAATTATTGTTCGACAAAAGTTTAACTGACTATATGTTGTAACTATGGTGACAAAGTACCAAATGTTTCTACAAAAAAAAAAACAACAATCAATTTGAATTGAACTTGAACGTATGAATAATGTAACTGAATTTCATTTTTGTATAACAACATCAGTTTTCATTTTGATCTTCATAGCTTTATTTATAATTATGCAAACAGCCAGTTTTTTATTTTTTTATTTTTTTTAATGTAATCATTGATATTCAAAATAAAGCAGCAAATATATTCTTTCAATATTGAAACGTCTATTGATGATTATAAACAGGAAAGACCTCAGCAACTACCAGTTTAGCTGATGGCATGGACAAATGATAATCGCCGTGGTATAAATCATGCGAGCTTAAGGACTTCCAGACCAAATAGAGTATAAGCATTGCCAAGAAGCTCTTTGGAGATCTCGTTTTTTTAAAGAACACGTATTTGTTTACCACATTATTTAATCTAATTGTGACAACTCATTGTTTTGATGAAATATTTTCAAAGCCACGTCCTTCGTTGTCTTTCTTTTTTTATTTGTTTTCAAAATAAAAGTGATTCATAAATTTAACTTACATATGATTTTACTACTACTGGATACTAGTCAAAAATCTTGGAAACAGTGTGACAAGTTTTTGGGCGATTTTTATATTATTGGTTTCAAATAAAAAAAAACAACAAATATAACAGGTAGTTAAAAGTAACAATATGATAATGCCCTATTCTTTCTTAATCGTATAACAGATATTCCTACTTCATTTTCGACAAATGTATACTTCATTACTAACAAACCCGACTGTTTTCAATAACAATCATCACAATTTTGATATAAAGTAACCGACAAAAATTTATAGTTTAACTATTTTAGCTTTATATTTGATTTGATCACACAATAAAATCTTAATTTCGGACACATCCATTGCTAATAAACGTAAAAGAGTTTATTATTTTTTACCATAAAAATTACAAAAGACCACATACTTGAGTACAGATACAGGATATGTAACTGGGCATTACTTCCAAGATGTTTCATTTTATATTACAGCTTTAAATTATAATATATACCATATGACTTTAAACGTATGCATAAAACTGAAGTTTCTTATACTTTACTTAAAATAATATGTTAATCAAATAAGGCGATTTTCGTCGATTTTCTTATTTAATAATGCAATTAATAACGTTTCAATTATAAATGTAAAATTACATATACCAATCTTTGTAAATTGATTGAAAAAAATATTAGACATTTACATGTACAATGATAGCATTGATTTTTTCTGGCGGGTGGGGGGGTATAAATTAAAATGAATGCATTTTGTGGAATGAAAAGACATTACAGTTTTATTAAACTAGCAGAAGCAAGCAAAAAAATCATTCACTTGTTATTTGAATAATTCTAAGTTCAACTTATATACAAAGATAGTTTTTTTTGAACTTCAGTAGGAAGAACTTCAATATTTAGACTGTTAGTACCAAAGTTCATTTCATGTGCATGTTTCAAAGCAACTGCATCAGAATCGATAACATGGCTGATGATAAAAACAGTAACATTGTTCTTTCACTCTTGCTTATACTTGCTTTCAGAAAACTAATGACGCAGAAAAGTGTAAAACACGAAAAAATAAAGTATTAATTCTGTTCGCATGCACATTTCAATATGAACAAATAATGTTAACAAAATGAAGTGCTTTGAATAAAAATCGATTGACTCTGTATAGCAGCACGTATTGTATATCAATATGTAGTAAACGTTGTCACAGTCAAATCTAATTAGACTATGTAAACTTCTCTACAGAGATTTGTAATGAGTCGTGTCTATCTTAAATATTTGACAGAAAGAAATACATGTTAATCGGTTATGCATCTTGATGAGTGAACAAAAGTATTAAGTAAAGCAATATATTGGCATTTTAACATTTGTGAGACTATGTTTCATAAAAGTTCGTAATTTAGGTAGAACACTTGCAATTTTGTTACCTACGTAACGTTAATAAGTCTATGTCTGAGCTTTCTTCGATGGATTTGACGGGGATAGAAAAATTAAACAAGTACAACACAGATGGAGGCGAGGCACAATCTGTAGTGGATACGTATACAGAACACGACAAAGATGGCTCCGATAAGACGTTACCTTCATCAAGAAGACATTCAACTGGAACATTTATCATGGAAGCAGAATTGAAATGTTGCAAAGATGAAGAACATGAACCAATCATGCAAACGCGAAAAATTAGCAGGCAATTCTCTCGCGAAAATTTTATACAGGATGTTGAAGCTGTTAAATGCAGCAGATTTTACAGTAGAAGAAATGCCCTATGTGATCCGTTTAGATTGTTGATTCCAAGGCAAATGCGTGAACAGTTGGGACTAAATTAGAACATAGCTATGTTGAGTAGCGAAAACTATCAGTGAGAAAAAAAGTGTGTAAGATTGAAAAATAATTTTTCTTTACTTTGTTGGACCAGGAAGACAAACTTTTACTTTTTTGAAAAAGTGGTGAAAATGACTACAACAACATATATTTATCTTTGGGATAAAATAATTGCTAAGAAACGAACAAATGTTTCGGGTGTTAAGGTCAAGAAAATAGTTTGTAATAATGGATTTATTTAAATCTTTTTCATCATTACCGTGACAAACTTTATATTTTTAAGATAACGCTATTCAATCATAAATAGAGGTTAGTCTTTTTCTGTTCCACTTGTCTAAATATATGCATATCTATAAACTATAAGCTATCTTATTACAAATAAAGTTTTGTTCTTCAATGACACCTTGACTATGAATTGAAACTTTTCAGAGATTCGGTTAAAATTAAATGCGTTGATCACAGTTTAGAACACCGCCTGCTTGGTCGAGGGGTTAGAGTCGATGAATTCTAATCCAGTTACCTCTCTGGCGTTGGTTCGATCCCCGGGAGATGCTTTGGTAGTTTAGCAGGAGGAATGTAGTCTAGTACTGGTAACTCTCCAGGAACGATGGTTAGGAAACTATCCGCCTATATGGCTGAAATACTGTTGGAAAAAGGCATTAAATGAAACAAACATACAATACCAATGCTCTTCAATGAACATCGTTAACACACACATTAAGGGTTTTGCCTTTGTAAAATGAACTTAAAACAGACACAAAACTTAAAAAAAATCTATTGTTCATCAATAAATAAATGAAAGTGTCATAATAACCATGAAGATTACATTTCGATCTGAAAGAAATTCACCGCAAGACACTGAATTCAGTGAGAATTTTAATGCAACTTCACAATAAAATGCATTTATACATTTAATTAACCAATATTACATGTTGATATTTGTACGATGAATATTTCCTTTATATTATTATATTATAGCCGCCAGTGAATATTTCCAATTATTTGCATTGTTTATTTATATGTGATAAAGAGCCCGGTTTTGAAAAAAAAATCGTTTATCAGTGAAAACAATCTCATTTTATTAGCATTTAATTTGATTGACTTGGTTCTGTTAGATTGAGCTGTTAATTGCAAGGTATCGTCCAGGCCCTAAGCAACGGCCTAAGCAGATTTTCAGCATTTAAACACAACATATTAGGAACTACAAACCAAAAAAAGAATGTTTCTCATAAATATTTGACATTGGAAATATCAGCAAGATTATCATAATAATTTTGAAGCTCATTTATTATTCCTTTCGGAAACATATTCTCTAATTTTCAGTACAATTGTACAAATACAGCTCAGATTATGGATTTATTCCCTAATGGCATACAACTTGACAAATTATTTTCCTGTACATATCACCAAAACTGTTAACAACAAATTTTGTTATTCATGTTTATAAATTTTATTTCATTTAAATTAATTTGCAAGGTATATTTATATATATAAGTTATTTAAATAATAGTAATAATAAAATTTAGAAAACGACAAATTCACAAAATTCTGGAAACAAAGTGATCCCTCGGAAGCATCAATCACAACAAAATAACATAAGAATTGCAGACTCGGTTTGATTGAGTCTGTACATGAGGAATAATGTATAAGTGCAACATCCCTCACGCCCCTTAGCACCGGCTTGAGCGGTACTCAATTCTCAACACTTTATAGTGTTGGCATCAATGATCCCGAATGACCAGAAAATATAACAACACTGAAGTGAAGTACGGGGCAACTTTTTACGGCTGCCACACGGCACTTGACACCTGCTGTTGTGAAGTACAAAATTCTGGAAACAAAGTGATCCCTCGGAAGCATCAATCACAACAAAATAACATAAGAATTGCAGACTCGGTTTGATTGAATCTGTACATGAGGAATAATGTATAAGTGCAACATTCATCACGCCCCCTAGCACCGGCTTGAGCGGTACTCAATTCTCAACACTTTATACTGTTGACATCAATGATCCCGAAGGACCAGAAAATATAACAACACTGAAGTGAAATACGGGGCAACTTTTTACGGCTGCCACGCGACACTTGACACCTGCTGTTGTGAAGTACAAAATTCTGGAAACAAAGTGACCCCTTTGGAAGCATCAATCACAACAAAATAACATAAGAATTGCAGACTCGGTTTGATTGAGTGTGTACATGAGGAATTATGTATAAGTGCAACATCCCTCACGCCCCCTAGCACCGGCTTGAGCGGTACTCAATTATCAACACTTTATAGTGTTGGCATCAATGATCAAGTATATATAGACACAAAGGTAACAAGCTTTATTGATTATATAAACGTACTTTAGATAAGCAGCTACGAACACTCATTTGAAAAACTGATTTGAAATTCAAAGATAATCGTGAATACGAAACATGTTGACAGATTTTTTTTATGATTCTAGCCTTATCTGAGTTCAAAATTCAATAAACCGCTTGTAAACTCTTAACCTTTAAATAACTATAACAAAAGTTGATAACATAAAAGTATCCAGCATAACTGAGGATGAAAACACAACACATTGTTCTTTCATCCTTGCTTATATTGGCATTCTGAAAACTAATGATGCGGAAAAATATTAAACACGAAATCGTATGTAAAATATGGTCTGTTCTAAGTCACGTACATTTCACAGTGGTTTTTAAATCAAATAATGTTAACAAATTGAAGTGCTTAGAAAATGACAATGCAAATCGATGTACTCTGTTTACCACATATTGTATATTAATACGTAGTAAACGTTGTCTACTCTCATAGAACAGTCAAATTTAATTAGACTATGTAAACTTCTCTACAGAGATTTGTAATGAGTCTTGATTATTGCTTTATTTTAATATAAACATCTGAAAGAGAGAAATGCAATTTTGTAAATCGGCTATGCATCTTGATGAGTAAACAAATGAATTGAGGAAAACAAGGTAATACAAAATGTAGCATGAAAACATTAGGATATGTGACCATGTTTCACAGAAATAAGTAATCTGGATAGAACAATTTGTAAATTTATGTAAAGTTAAAGAGTCTTTAACTGAACTATCTATGATGAATTTGATGGGAATAGAAAATTTAAACAAATTTAGTGCAGGTGGAGGAAAGGTACCATTTGTAGTGGATACAAAACATGACAAAGCATTTTCTGATATACCTGCTTGCATAGACAAAACGTCTTCTCTTACAAGAAGACATTCAACTAGAACATTTATTACGGAAGCAGAATTAAAATGTTGCAAAGATGAAAAACATGAAGGTCAAAATTATAATACAATAATGCAATTGAGAAAAGTGAGCCGGCAATTCTCTCGCGAAAATTTTATACAGGATGTTGAAGCTGCTAAATGCAGTAGATTTTACAGAAGAAGAAATGCTCTATGTGATCCGTTTAGATTGTTGATTCCACAGCATATGCGTGAACAGTTGGGACTTGGAACATACGAGGAAAGTGTCTAAGATTGAAACTATTTTTTCTTTACTTTGCTGGACAAGGTAGACAAACTCTTACTTTTTTATCAAAGTGGCGTAATCAGTGGACTTTAATTGAAATAATGGATTTATTTTTAATTTATTTCATATTAAAAATTGGCATAATTTTTATCTTTGATATATATGTTATTTAATTGTAAATAAAGTTCAAACTTCTACGATTTGCTTGACTTAATATACACATATCTGACAACTAAAAGCAATTTCATTTAATTACAAATACAGTTTTGTACATCTTCACTTAATCAACTGCAACTTTTTCAGGATTTGGTGAAATTAAAACTCACAGTTCACAATACCCCAAAAATCATCTTTTTAAAACATTTTCATGGGACTTGACTTTGTGAAAATTTAAATTTTACAGAAAATTTTGCTTAAAGCACAAAAAATTTCTTAAAAACCCCTTTTTTTTTGAATGGAAAAAAGAAATAAAAAGAAAGTGTTTTTTAAATGCAAAACGCGTGTTTTTAAATTTTAGTATGTTGGAATATACAAATTCACAAAAAATTAAAGCATTCATACCCCGTTTTGAAGCTACTTAAATTTCAAATTTTTTTAGAAAAATATTTTCCATCTGTATATTGTATATTTCATATTTTTTTTAAAGTATGATAAAAAGACCCGGGTTTTTTAACAAGTTGATCCCGTGGGACAAAACTTTATTCTTTTTTAAAATTAATTGATTTGGTTTAAAAATTTTTGGGTTTTGTTTCTTTGCTTTTCCTGCGGGTTTTTTTCTGTATAATTTGGGGCAATTTGGCATTTTCTATTTAAACCCCCACATTTTTAAAAAATTTATTTTTATTTATTTCCGCCGATTAAAAGTTTTTAAAGTTTTGTGGAATGTGCTTTTAAAAAATGCATTTTTTACCCGGGTAAAATTTTTTCAAGACTGAAATATGGGGATTTAAAAAACCCCTTTGGGTTTTGGTTTTTTTTCCCAAACATTTTGGATTAAATTTTCCGTTTAAAGGCCCCTTTTCTATATTGAAAAAAACCAAAAGTTTCTGGGAATTTAAAAAAATATATGAATGGAAGCCTTTTTTTACAAAAAAATAAAATTTTATTTAAAAAAGTACATTTTAAACTATAAACAATGTTAAAAATTTAAAAAGGGGAAAATTAAATATAAAGGGAAATTTTTTGTTTTTAAAAAAAAAATTTTTAAAAAAAACAGAAAAACCCCCTTAAAGAAACGCCCAAAACAGAAACCCAAATTTTTAAAAAATTTTTTGATGGGGCCTAGGGGAATTTGCCGGGGTTTTAAAAATTTTTGGGGAAAACCAAAAAAAACAAAATGTACAAATTTTGTTATTTAAATATTTTTAGATTTAACTTAAGTTTTAAAAAAACTATGTTTTTAAAAAAAATAAGAGCAACGGGTTTTTTAACCCTACAAAATTTTCCATATTAAAGTTGCTAGCCAAAGGGATCATAAACTTGAAACGTAAATTTTTTTTTGTGCTTATTTATTATTCCCAAGAGCAAACATTTCTCCAATTTTTCAGAATAACCCACCCCAAAAATAGTTTAGGAAACATGGAATTTTTCCCCTTTTTTGGGGATACCAAAACCCTGAAAATTTTTTTTTTCCCTGTAATTAATTTTTCATAAAACTATCAACAATCAAAAAGATAATAAAATTCGGCGGAAAATAAAGAAAACAAGGGGCCCTTTATAAGAATATTAAGAAAAATATTAATATTTTTTTGAAACCCAAATGATCTTTAGGTAAAAGGAACAAAATTTACAGAAAATACCTTTGGGCACCTTTGGAAAACCAACGTTTTTATTAAATTGAAAATGGTATTTTGAAAAATTCATTTGGGATAAACATAATTTTTTTTTTTTTTTTTTTTAAAAATTTAATATCCATCTTTTACCTTAACCCGAAAAAAATTAAATGTTAAAAAGGCCCCTTAAAGTGACAATTTGAACCAACAAAAAACAAAAATTTTATTGTGGGGTTCCGGAAAAAAATTTTCACAAAAATTTCTTTAAAACCGAATCCCCCCCTTCAAATTAAAATTTTACCCGAAAAATTTTAACAACCCTTAACGTAAATTTTTATTATATTTTTTTCCCTCTAGAAAAAATCAAAATTTAAGGGGCCATTTTAAAACGTTTTTAAAAAATGAAAAATTTATTTTTCGCCTTTTTAAAATCCCATTGTTTTAGGGTTTAAATATGTGAAAGGGAAATTTGCCCCAGCTTTTAAATTTGGGGGGACAGCGCCCTAAAAGGGTTTGGGGGGATTTTAGTATAAAAAAAAAACCCAAAACCCATAGACCCAAATTTTTTAAAATGGTTTTAAAATTTTTTGGGTTTAAAACCCCCAAAGCTCACATACTTAAGCCTTTTTTTATCAAAAATCCCCCTTTAAAATTTAAAAAAATTTAAAAAAAAAAAATAACATTTTTTGAAAATTCTAGACCCTAAAATTCCCTTGTTTGAAAACGAACTTTTTGGCAAAAACTTTTTAAATTTCAAAATTTTTAAAAAGGGAAAACCAAAACTTTCCAGTCTTTTTTCCCTTAAAAAAGCCGTTTTCTATACTTTTCTTTTTAAATGTTTTTGATTTTTCTTTTGGTGTAAAAAATTGTTTAACCTTTAAATAAGATTTTTAAAATTTTTACGATTCATTTAAATAAAAACCTTTTAAACTTTTGTCTGATGCAAAGAATTTTTTTAAATTTGAAAAAAATTAAAAAAAAATTGTTTTTTATACATTTTTTATTTTAAAATTATTTGTTTAATAAAAGTTAGTTGAGTACGCAAATTTTTGGGGGCAAGCATAATTTTTTGGGGTGTTTTTTTAAAGGTAAAAACAAGCTTTTGCCCTTTTTAACCATAATTTAAAATTACAAAAAAGGGTTTTTTTTAAAATGTTAGTCCCTTAAAACCCTGCGGGAAATTGGGTAACCTTTTAAATGGGGCCTTCCCATTATAATTTATAAAAAAGCCAGGAGGACGGGGAAAAACAATCCTTCTTTTTCTGCCCTAAAAAAACAGCCCTTTTTTTTAAGGGGTCCTTGCCCAGTTTTTAATTACTGTTATTTCCCCCAAATTTTTGTTTTTAAAAAGGGATTATGTTTTGTTTTTCCCTTAATTTTTGAAGAAAAATGGACTGTTTAAAATTTCCCCCACACAGGACGGGGAATTCCACACAAAATTTTACGGGATCAAGGGTTTGGGTTTCCTATTTTAGAATTTAAAAATGGGCAATAAAAATTTAAGGGTTTAAAAAAAAAAAAAAAAAAATATTTTTTTAAAAAAATTTTTTTGCAAAAAAAAAATTTCCCAATGCAATTATTTAAAGGAACTTCAAAGGGAAAAAAATAAACACAGAAAATATGAGGACTTTTTTGGGGGGTTTATTTCGACGGGGCCTTTTCTTAAAACAATGAGCTCCCAAGAAAATAATTAAAATTTGTTTTTGCAAAAACCGGGAGTTCCCACTTAAAATTTGATTTTTAAGGGTATTTACGGGAAATATACAGCACGAAACATTTTTTTTGATTTTCAATAAAAAAGACTCTAAAGCTAAAAAATTTTTTGGCAAAAAAATGTCTTTTTTTATGTAAATTATTAGAGGGCTAATCCCAGAAAAAAAAAAAAACGTTTTAAAAGCATTTTTAAAGGAGAAAAAACGTAAAAAATTTTTAAATTAAAACGTTTTTAAAAAAGCTTTTAAAACCCCTTTTAAAATTTTTTATTTTTAAAATTATAAGAAAAAATTTAAAAGTACTCTAAAATTAAAAATAAAATTTTTAAAAAGGTTTAAATTTAAATGTTTGGATTCCTTGTTTTAAAAATATATAAATGTAACAATTTTTTAAAGTGTTTTTAAAATTTAAATTTTAATCTCCCTGAAAAAAATTTCCCCCTTTTAAATTTTAAAATTAAATGGGGTGAAAATTGCCAAAAAAAGCGAATACGCATGCACAAAACATTGCAAACGGATAAAAAACCCTTCTTAAAATAGCGGAATAATGTTTTGTTCCGGAACTTTTTATTAAATTAACGTGCAATATTCATGTGTGTTAAATAACAAAGACATTCTTTGTTAAAACTCTTTCGAGAATAATACGTTAAATTGGTGAACCAATATAATTACAGTGTTGATAAATCTTATAAAAATTATGTTATAACATATAGCTTTATACACCTTTTTACTGACTAGGTGATTGTTAATCAACTTTTTTAAAACTTGCACCATAGGTGTTCGGGAAACAAATTAATGGCAAAATCTTACAAGATGCATACGGCGGGTAAAAATATTTCCTGATTTTCAAGCGAGAAACAAAATCGTTTTGAGACAACAAATCAAAAAAAAAAAAAAAAAAAAAAAAAAAAAAAAAAATAAAAATTACACGTAGTTTTAATATATACTCTTGTCGATCTTATTTTGAGATTTAAGGTTAATAAAATTTGCCAACTTTTAATAATCAGAACAGAACGGAACATTTATCTTTGTTATTTGATATTTCTAAATGAACATCATCATATTCAATGCAATTTTATTATTAAAAGTTATCAACCTATCTTTTTATAAAAGTATAAGAAACAATTTATACTTCATTTATCAACTAATGTGTATAATCATTTAAAAATTCACTGTTGTTCATTCTGCAGTATTTCAGTTACATTACCTGATAATTATAAATAACAATAAAATATGTTCATTTTGTAAGACTAATAATTATATCGTTATTTGTCCAATATTATCAATTTAGTCCGTCTCCATTTCCAGAGTCCAAATAATCCATATCAAAAGCATATCAACCCATATAGCCTCGTTTTCATTTTCAGAATCCAATATGTCTATATTTAATGCATATCATAATCTAACAGAAAAACAGAGAGAGAAAAATCATATGAAAATCCCTTTTGTACAAAGTTCTGTCTAAAATGTGGTATGAAATGATAGGTTGTGAACAATCATTCCACTCGACTGATACACAGCTGCAAAATCTATACCAAACTCGTCTAGCGCTTGATTCGTCCAATATAGTTTTGACATCTGTGGATTCGTTAAAAAAATTCAGTATTGCATGCACTTAGCTATGTATATCTATGTATAAGCAATTAGTAGAATGAAGAATGAGCGCAATCCTTACATTTTATAAAGTTATTATATCGTGGATACGTTTCTCATTTAGCAATTGGCAATTTCAATATTTTTTAATTAATTGAAAATTAGTATTCCAAATACTGCTAACCGGTCAATCATTGTTGTCTCTGTACTTTCTCATAAAAATGTGTCTATACATATGGTTTCTCATACATATTTTTCATTATTTCAAATATGAGGAATTAGTACATTTATATTAAAATCAGGAGGCAAACCTGACAATAACAGTAAGTGGCATTTTTAACGTTCAGTAATAGGCGTCCTTTTAGGTTCCATTTTTGGTCATTTTGTTCTAAGAATATGTATAACGAATAGATTTTTGCATTCTTACGAATCTAAAGAAATCTACGATTCTCTGAAACAGTTCGCGACTCATAATCTGTATTAACAGACAAGACATTATTAACAAATAATTACTTTCATTTAATGTTTGTTAAAGCTCTTAAAAGTGGAATGACAGGACTAATGAGACTGTTACCTACTTTTTATATCAAAACATCGGCGGGAAGAATCAATGGATTCCATTTATAAGAAATTAGATAAATACAAGGAGGTTTGCGATTTGTGATAATTTTTTTATTTTCCTCATATAATAAAAGATACGTTAAATGTGCATATTTTTTTCATATAAGAAATCAACTTAAAAGAAACTTAAAATACAATCAACGTCAGTAATATTAATAATAAATTTGTAATGAAAGTGAACTGGTCTATAATGGAAGGTCTGTAGTACATCGAATAATTACGTTGAGAGTATTTAGTATTAGTCCAGACAAATTATCCACAGAAGTTGTTGGCAAGTGTGAGATACATACTCTGAGATTACATATATTTACATAGCAAATAATAAATTGTTCTGGAACAAAAAAATATTATTATTATTATTCAATTCATCAGATAAATGGTAAAATCTAAATCACTGAGAACTTTTTCTTTTGAAGCAGTATTTTATAGGAAAATCTAAATGATGCACTTCTATCGTTTTTATCAACATGTGAAATACTACTGTAAAATGTGCCTATTGTAGACATATCCTCTTGAATAAAAATAAACCAAGTCTAAATCTACCTTTACTGTATGATATAATTATGTATCTAGTATTGGTTCAGTTAAGGCTATACCGATGTCATACATGCCCAATATATCAATATCCAATGAACTTGAATGTCAAAAAATAATGCCTAGTTAAAAATAATAAACCATAGATGTTATTTTCAAGTTTTTTAAAAATATGTATCCGGAACCGTTTATCGTATACCAGTTGACATTGACTTTGTTATTTATTATCAATATATACTATCCATCAGTTTCTTTTATTTTGACTATGTTGCTTGAATAACTTTTTAGTTAATTCTTTTTGAATTCGTTGCATGCTTAAATTTCTATCATTCTCAAAATATTGTTCCTCTTTTCTTCATGCTTTGTCATCAATGCATTGTTTAAATTAGACTCTCTTATTTTCAATACGTTGCTTAAATAAGCTCCTCTTCTCTGTCCAGATCTAGTGATACTGTAAAGAACTGAACCACTTTTCTTGTTACCGATGTTTTCCGCTGCTCAACATTATGTTCCAACTGTTCACGCATATGCTGTGGAATCAACATTCTAAACGGATCACACAGGGCATTTCTTCTGCTGTAAAATCTACTGCATTTTATAGCTTCTAAATTCTGTATAAAATTTTCGTGAGAAAATTGTCTGCTCAGTTTGTATATTTTCGTACTATAATTTTGACTAAAATGTTCTCTATCTTTGCAACTATTTGATTCTGTTTCCATGATAAATGCTCCCGTAGAATGTCTTCTTTTCAGTGGTGCATTGAAAGTCTTATTTTGTATAAATATGTCCGAACATGTTTGGTCGTGTTCAGCATCGCTAATGTAATTTAATTCGCTACTATCAGTATCAAATTTGTCGCGATTACTTAAAGTGTCGTTTCCTTTAAAGTCCATAGTTGAAATCTCCACCATAGACATTCTTTGTTGGTAAATATATTCACATTTCACGGTGTTATAGCTTCAACTAAATCACATTAACTACTTAAAAAGCCAGTACTGACATATTTGATTGTTATAAAATATTTCCATTTCAACACAATTTCATGAAAAACACTAACTTTCATTCTTAAGTCCTCTTTCAAGAATTTACACAAATCATTACAAACCCAAAGTCCAATATTGTATATATTCTCTAATTAAATTTGATCAATCAATGAAAGTAGACAATATCTCCTATATACAGACATTCTATACTGATAGGCTCAGCGTGCTTTAGGAAGTCTTGGAATTAATTCTCGCTTAACCTTTCAATCGATTCTTGGTTGTGCTTTATCATAAAAGCATTTTATTTTTACCTCGTTAATGCTGTCAGTATGACTTTTAAAACTCCTGTAACGGTACGTGTATTCCTGCATACTATATACGTGGTAATAACTGCGGTGCACAAAGTATTAAATTCTGTGAAAACTACTTAAGTCAGGTTGTACACAAGTGTTAAGTTCTTGTTTTTCTGTTGTTTTTTTTCCTCTCAAAATATAGTATTATGGTTTTTTTGTTTGTTTTAGGAAAATGGTAAAACGTTCAAGTTTAATTCCATTTGTCGGAAGCAATACTACGAGGTCTGCACCATTAAGTCATGGACAACTTCGTTTAAAATACAAAATACTTAACGGACTTATAAAAAAAAATATTAATGATATTTTTTTAATAAGTCACTGCTGAGTGGACCTGGAAAAACATGCACGATATCATTTTATTTGATTACGCAGAACACATTATTAGACTTCCTGGTAACGTAATGCTGCACAGGCATCAACTTTATGATAAAGTTTAATTTCATTAAATAAGTATTTCCCCCTTTTAAATGGCCTCCTTTGTGTACATTTTTGATGTTAAGCCACATACCTATACCAGACATGCACAAATAGTTTTTAAAAAAAATTCTCAGCACAGTCATTTATTTTACGATCTAAAATTTCTGAGATGCCACTAACTGTTTGTTGCCTACATGTCTTCATTAATAATGATTTCAAACATTTTAGATTTTACACGTTTGCTTTACTACAAGCATCCCATTTATGCCATTTTGTTTTCGTCAGTTAATTGTTACATTTTTCTTTAGACACTTGTATACTAACGATCTCAAAACATGCTGGTACTTTTTCTCAATTTATTAACTTCTTATCACGGTCATAGAATAAAAAAAAATACTGTATACGTTGTTACAAAAAGATAATTGTGTAATTTATTATGTATACTATCTATGTTGAATAAGCACAAATACAGAATACCCCCAGAAATGTTGTACAAAAAAGAATTCAGAATTAATTTGAAGAAGAATATTGACTTAATTCTTGAAAAATTTAATGAGATATTTAGTTTTTTTCATATTGTATGGAAATTATTAACATGGAGCTAGATTTAAAGGAACAACTAATAAGGTTTTATTGTTGAGAACAATACTGATTCCATTGGGCTCAACCACATCTACAAAACATATACATGTACCATACTCGGCTAGTGCATTGGTCGAATGAAGGTTTTGCATCTTATATTCGTCCAATAAAATTCCGTATTGCACTCAATAATGTATACCAATGTATAATCATAATGTATAATGAATAAATAGAAAGATAAAGATAACAATTTTTACATTTTATAAGGTATTCCAAATGCTGCTCACCGATCAATCATTTTGTCTCTATACATCCTCATACAAATGTGTCAACATATGGTTTCACACATTGCACGTTCTTCATTATTTCAAATACGAGGAATTAGTACTTTTATAGGCGTTCTTAAATGTTCCATTTTTGACCATTTTGTTCTAAGAACATGTACGAGTATAACGAATAAATTTATGCATGCTTAAGAATCTAAAGAAATGTACGATTTTCAGAAACAGTTCGCGACTCATAATCTATATTAACAGACAGTATTAACAAATAATTGCTTTCATTTAATGTTTGTTATAGTTCTTAAAAGTGGATTGACAGGACTAATGTGACTGTAACCTACTTTTTATATCAAAACATCGGCGGGAAGAATCAATGGATTCAATTTATAAGAAATAAGATAAAAAATAAGATTTGCGATGTGTGGTAAATTTTGTTTTTCTTCATATAAAAGATATGTTAAATGGGCATATATTTTCATATTAGAAATCAACTTAAAATACAATCAACGCCAATACTATTAATTATAAGTTTATAATGAAAGTGAACTGGTCTATAATGGAATGTCTGTAATACAACGAATAATTACGTTGTTAGACCAGAAAACAAACCACGAAAGAATTATCCACGGAAGTTGTTGGCAAATGTGAGATACATGATGTGATATTACATATTTAAGATCTTAACCAATGCACTTTCAACATTTGCACCACATGCACCAACAGAAATCATCATTGTTATCAGTGTAGCCTCGTTTCTCAGAGTCTGAAAATTCCATATCAAATCCATATTACACTCCTTAAAGCCCCGTTTTCATGTAAAAGGGTCGGAAGATTCACCGTTTTCATTTGTTTTGAGAATGTCCAAATTCAATATCAAACCGTTATTGTAAATGAAGTAACATAGTTTTGTCAAAGTGTCAAAAATGATGGTGTGAAATTAACAGGTCTCTTAACATGGTTGAGAAAAATACTGATTCAATTGGACTCGTAACAGCTGCAAACTCGACTAGCGCCTCGTATACACACATATGTATATACAATATACATGTAACATTTTAATGATAAAAATGGTATGTTACAAATATATTGTTATGGAAATTTAATAATAAAATGACATCACATATCCATTTATTAAAATTTAATGGTACTTAAAATTATGATATGAAATAATGATTCAAATTCATTGCATAAATACCAAAGGATCTTAAACGATTAAAATCATTTCATAAAAGCTCGCATTATAGACCACTTATGGCGAAAAGCACTTGTTCATGCCATCAGTATGAAGCAAAGCTAGACCGATGGATATTTAAAGTCTCTCCTGATTATAACAAAATACCCGAAATTATTAATAGACGTTTCAAAATTTAAAGCATATTTGCTGCTTTGTTTTGAATAATGATGATAGTAAATATAAACGTGAAAAAATAATACTTGCTGATTACATAATTATAAATAATGCTTTAAAGACCGAAATGAAAAATGTGTGATGTTATATAAAGTAGACAACCTATTGATAATTATAAATAATGCTTTGAATATCAAAATGAAAACAGAGGCCGTTATATAAAAAATACTTTCGATAACATTGTTCATACGTTCAAGTTCAATTCAAAATTGATTGTTTTATTGTAGAAACATTTGGTACTTTGTCACCATAGTAACAACGTGTAGTCAGTTAAACTTTTGTCGAGCAATAATTACTGCCATGTAAGGTAAGATAGGTAATCGTCTTTCTGTAGCTAGATAATGATTTGAAATTTAACACTGCCTGGATAGTTTCCTAACACAAACGAGGTAAGAATGTAAATAGCATTGCCACGAACATATTAAAGAAAATTTATCTTCTTGAAATAAATAAGTTTATCTTTACAAGCTCTTATATGTAAAATATTTGCAAATTTCTATTTATGAAAAATAACTGCTGTTAATTCTCAGCTAGGAATAAGTAATGCGAAAATGTTAAGTGTAGACCTTTTGTATGGCTTGCTGCACCCCACCCCTCCCAAACACACACAAATTACATCTAATTTAACGGCATCGTAGGACTTTAAATCCATTTTACATCTACGTTGCATCTTTGCATATTTAGCTTATGTGTGCAGACATTTACTTTGCATATGTGTTTTCTTAGCAAACAATGTACCACTTCTTCGTTAAAACCAATATGCTGTTATTCAGAAACGACCTTTTTGTTATTGCGAAGACATTGATTAAGACTTTATTATGTCAATGATAAAAAAGTTAAATTGAATATTGCTTAAGGGATTGGACAAATTATCAAAACTTATCAAGTTAATCGTAGGCTATATCAGTATAGCAATCGATTGTAATGACAAAATTAATGTGTTCGGTGATCGATTAACACTAATTAAGCAACGTCATTAAAGTTCTTAAGTGTTCACTCTCGCTGCTGATCCTAACCATATGAGCGAGCAGAATTATAATGTGTTCCTTTCATTTGTTGATAAAATATATCTACACATGAAAGGAAAAAAAGTGTGGCATATTAAATAAACATTCATTTGTATTAAATTAACTATGAAAAATGCAGCAAAGCAATAGTGAATTTTCAAGCAACCTATTGCATGATTAGGAGTTTTTTTTTTATCTTTCATATGTAAATGCACTTCACTGTTATGATTATTTTGCAAGAGTGATATGGTTTTACTCTTGTATGCCAGGTCATGCATGATAGTATCATCCTGCTATTTGTTCATTTATTATCATTTTGTTGATGATACGCTTGTTAAAGGAAGTACCCATTCTTGACACACAAGGAATACATGAAATGATAATAAATAAACTGAAATTGGTCTTGGCCCAAAATATCATACAGTATGCTGTTGCAATAGCCGTCAATACATGCATTCTAACAGAAGTATATCATTAGGTTTACAAATGAATTTTAACAATGCCTAGTTAAAAAGAATAACCATAAAAGATGTTATTTTCAATGATTTTTATATATAATCTATCGCAAGAATCTGGAACCGTCTATCGAATATCATGTTATTTATCATCAATAGATACTACCCATCAGTTCCTTTTATTTGACTATGTTGCTTCGATATTTTTTCCAATATGTTGCTTTAGTAAAATCTTCTCAAATACGTTGCATGCTTAAATACGTTTCTGTTATTTCCTCCAATTCTTAACGCGTTGCTTAAATAAGCTATCATATTCTCAATTTTTTTGCGTCGCTTTGTTTTCAAGGCATTGTTTAAATAAGACTCTTATTTTCAATACATTTAAATAAGTTCCTCTTCTCTATCCAGATCTAGTGATACTGTAATAAACTGAACCACTTTTCTTGTTACAGACGTTTTCCGCCGTTCAACATTATGTTCCAACTGTTCACGCAATTGCTGTGGAATCAACATTCTAAACGGATCACACAGGGCATTTCTTCTGCTGTAAAATCTACTGCATTTTATAGCTTCTATATTTTGTATAAAATTTTCGTGAGAAAATTGTCTGCTCAGTTTGTATATTTTCTTACTATAATTTTGAATAAATTGTTCTCCATTTTTACAACTGTCTGATTCTGTTTCCATGATAAATGCTCCCGTAGAATGCCTTCTTTTCAGTGGTACCTTGAAAGACTTATTTTGTGTACATTTGTCCAAACATGCTTTGTTGTTTTCAGCATCGCTAACGCAATTTAATCCGCTGCTATCAGTGTCGTCGCGATTACTTCAATTGTCGTTCTTTTTCAAGTCCATAGTTGAAATTTCCGCCATAGACATTCTTTGTTGGTATATAAACATTCACATTCCACGATGATGTAGCTTCAACTAGTTCACATAAACTATTTAAAAAGCCTGTACTGACATATTTGATTGTTATAAAATATTTCCATTTCAACATAATTTCATGACAAACACTAACTTTTATTCTTTAGTCCTCTTTCAAAAAATTACACAAGTCATTACAAACCAAATTCCAATATTGTATATTTTCCTCTAATTAAATTTGATCAATCAATGAAGGTAGACAATATCTCCTATATACATACATTCTATACTTATAGGCTCAGCGTGCTTTAGGAAGTCTTGGAATTAATTCTCGCTTAACCTTTCAATCGATTCTTGGTTGTGCTTTATCATAAAAGCATTTTATTTTTACCTCGTTAATGCTGTCAGTATGACTTTAAAACTCCTGCAACGTTACGAGTATTCCTGCATACTATATACGTGGTAATTACTGCGTTGCATTTGTTTTACAGTAATAAATTCTGTGAAAATTAAAGTCAGGTTGTACGCAAGTTTTAAGTTCTTGTTTTTCTGGGGTTTTTTTTCTCCTATCAAAATATATATTGTTGTTGTTTTTTTCTTTCTTCTTAACATTGAAATAGGAAAATGTTAAAACGTTCACGTTTATTTCCATTTCTCGAAAGAAATACTACAAGGGCACAACAGCGTTTAAATACAAAATACTCAACGGACTTCTAAATTTTTTTACTGATATTATTTAATACGTCACTGTTGAGTGGGCATGCAATAATATGCATGATATCATTTTATTTGAATACACAGAACAAATTATAAAATTCTGGAAACAAAGTGATCCCTCGGAAGCATTTATCACAACAAAATTACATAAGAATTGCAGACTCGGTTTGATTGAGTCTGTACATGAGAGATAATAAATAAGTGCAACATCCCTAACGCCCCCTAGCACCGGCTTGAGCGGTACTAAATTCCCAACACTTAATAGTGCTGGCATCAATGATCCCGAAGGACCAGAAAATATAACAACACTGAAGTGAAGTACGGGACAACTTTTTACAGCTGCCACACGGCACTTGACACCTATTAGACTTCCTAGTAACGTATGCGGCCCTGGCTTCAACGTCATAATTACATGTACGTTTAATTTTATGAATTTTTTTATAGTGTCTCCTCTTTGTAGGATACACTTTTGATGTTAAGCCACATACCTATACCAGACATACACAAATAGTCTTTTAATAATTCTCAGCACTGTCATTTTTTTTACAATCTAAAATTTCTGAGATGTTACTGACTGTTTGATGTAATGATTACAACTTTCTACATTCTACATGTTTGCTTGACTTACCGTGGGTAAGCAGCTTTGGTCACGTGACCACAAAAGTCAACGTACACGGCCAAAATAGCTCGGCTGAGGTAAGTTTTTAGTGATTATTTTTCATCGAGCCGATTTAAATTATGCTACATAGCCTACTGACCGCGGCATTTCCGATGCTTTCTAAAAATGCATTTGGTGTTAGACGTTTTGTATTTCATGAGAACATTCAAACAATATTTACAGTTTGTCGATGACAACGTACACACTATTGTTTAAGTGTTGATAATAACTTAATAAACGATACGCATGTCAGTTCTAAGTAAAATCTCACGTTTTAAAATGTATAAAAGAATGTTTTCATGAACAAAATTGTTGTACAAAAAAAATGAATTCAGCATTATTTTGAAAAAGCATTTTGATTTAAATTTGTGAAAAATGCATTGTGAGATTAAGTATTTTCATATTGTAGGGAAATGATGAACAGTGTATTATAGTTTAAGGGTCGTAGGACAGGGCGGACCGTGAGACAAGCAGGGCGGACCTTATGTTTGGACGGGGCGGACCATATTTTGGGACAGGGCAGACCGTGACTCGGGACGAGGCGGACCGTGCTTAATTTCAAATTTAACATTGCTTTTTTTATCTTTTGATAACAATTTAGTCCTAAACATGTCATATATTTAAGCATTTTCATATTTAACAGATTATTAACATTTAGCCATACAATTATAAAAATAAGATAAGTAGCGTAAGATAGTGGGAATGGATTAAAACAAATTTCATCTGTAAAATATATTTTCCTTTTGCGATGTTATTAAAAAAACTCGACACAATTACTTTAATTTTATTTTTTTATATAAACAATTTATAACACTTAAGCTGTTTAGAGGAATAATGATTATTTATATTACTTAAGTCGTTATTATAGAAAGACTAAGAAATGTATACACGTATAACATCAATTTGCTAAACAAACAGCATCTTAATTAAGACAAATCACAAAAACCCATTTCTTACATAAATTAACATGTCTTGAGAAGTCAATTCGTAATTATGTTTTAGTATATCTGTAAAATAATAAATAAGTCACCTTTTCTGTGTACGATGTAAATTTTGTTTACCTTTTGTGTTCATTTTTGTAATGTCACTCATCATCATTTTACGCTATTGTTTTGTATTGTGTTTCAAATGTTCAGACGTGAACAACAAGCCTTTCTGTATCGTATTGTTACCGTGAATAAAGCCTTTTACCCCCCCATCAATGACATGTAATATCCCAATAATTGGTCAATTATCACCTGCATAATGTCAAACTCGATACTGTTTTTTTTATATAATTTCATTAAACAAATTTATTCTAAATCAAATAACTGAATTAATATATGTATATGTTTAAAACTATAATAAAAGAAAAAAAAGAAAAGACATTACTTAATATTTTTATTACTTTAAACCACGGTCCGCCTCGTCTCGAGTCACAGTCCGCCCTGTCGCAAAATATGGTCCGCCCCATCCAAACATACGGTCCAACCTGGTACGGTCCCGTCCGCCCTGTCCCACGGTCCGCCCTGTCCGTAAATCGATTTTAAGAAACTATCAATAGGCTTTTATATTTATTATTTGTATGAGTTCATACTTGTATGCAAATAAACAAAAACGTCTTATGCGTAATTAAATATTAACATATAAAATGCAAAATAAGACTCATTCTTTCACACTGAGTTTGATTAAAAACATTCTTTTAATTGTGTGACATTACACCTGGATTCTTTTTACATAAACAATCAATTTCATTTTCACAATTTTTGACAGGTTAATTTAATTTGAATCATATTTACAACATTACCCCATTCAGACATTATCACATACAGTAGCACATGTAAATTATGAACATAAGATATTGTACAATCACTATGTTTTAAACCACATTTTACTTTATATGCGGTACTATTAAAATTATATTGATTTACTTGGACGGCTTTGTTGCACAACCTACACATACAATTTTAGCAATCATTCATTACAGAAGAAACCATTTTCATAGCTGCCTTGAAAATCTAATTGATATCATGGTTAATATACTTCAAATACAGCATTCCAGTACATAATAACATTGGTACACAATTCTTGATGAACAACCACCATGTGTTACAGAAACAGCAACTTTGCACAATACACAAATAAAGAATAAGAAAATGCAGGTCTGAACATAAACAAATGCAAACAAATACTAGAAATATACCTGGAAACTAAATTCCAATAAGATCATTACATAATATTTAATCTCAGAATATCTTCAAATAATGTCTGATTGACCGGCGGGGAACTTTTACTTTTACAGACTTCCCCTTACATTGCGCAAGCCCAGTCATTTCTAATATTTTGATACCTGATTGAATAAACGTTACATGCAAAATTTCAACTGAAAACCTTTAGAGCTGTTCATACAGGCACCTCTACCTGAGCGAGGTCATATTGCAGTTATTACCTGATGCCGATCAGACACCAATTCAAGTTTCACCTCCTTACAATTGGAAGGGGGTACATGGTAGGTTCCTGAGTCACACTTTCTTGGTTCCAACGTCCGCCACAGCTTACAGAGCGTTCTTTCCATTTTTCATTGATGTTTTTGTTTCCATCAGTTTCTCTTTCAAACCAAGTATTAAGATTAGAATGTAGCCATCTTGCCTCAAACACATTTCCCTGATTTTTACACAGTTTAAGTGCCTTATTGGCCAATTTCCTGGCTTTAGTCCTTCGCCCAAGCACCATATTGAAGTATGCCTTTAAGTGGAGCAATCTTGGTTTCAGTACTGGTATATCTTCTACTTGTTTGCAACATGATTTAAATATCTGAAGAAATAAAAAAATACAGTAAGGCATTTCTGCAACTAATATTAGATGCATCTTTATTGTTCTCTAAATTATTCTACTATCTCAAAATCTATACCGAAATCTAAACATTGACAGAATTTGTACCTTAATATTTGACTTTAAATAAGCGATTATTTATGCACTCTGTCTTACCTTCTTTGCGTTCTTTACATGAGAACCTCTTAATTCTCCATTTATTGACATCGTTATTAGAACAGACTCCAAGCGATTGACATTTCCCATACACATATAGTACGAAGATTCACGCATTTCATACACAATACCATTGTCCAACCAGTCTTGACACTCCGTCCATTTCTCAAATCGAGCAAACCTAAACAGAAGCTTCACATGATAAGCAAAGACTGAAACGTAACACATACAGTCGGATAATAGATGTAATAACGATTAACATGGTCAATTTTAATAAAAGGAATGTGTTTATAAAAATGCCAAAATATTTATTTCATAACAATTGAGTGGACAAAATTTGCACTTTTTAATGATTAAGAAGGTAGACATAGAAGTAATACCATAGTGAAATTGTCATAGCAATGTAGTACTTTTCTGCAGATTTTTGTACTGTCTTGTCAACATACAGGTAATTCTTTAGACACGAGATACATGTCTGAACGTTTTCTGGTGGAGTTCCTGAAATAGAATGCCAGTTGTCATGTTCATATAACTGCAACAGGTAAATAAAACTTTTTTCTCAAAGACGTTTAAGGCTTTATTCAACTTTGAATGCCAAACTATTATAGTCATGCCATGTAATAATAGACGGTGATATTTCTCTTGATAATATGACTATTACATGTAATATTATTTTGATTTGTTACACATTACAAATGTTTTTACATACCTAAATGGCTTTGATTCTTCTGTCTTACATATAAATACTTGTAAACAAAACTTATGATACTATAAAATAAAAAGCGAAACGTTTACAATTACAATTTTTTTAAATCTTACAAACACAACTACTGCTATTTCAAGGGGCAGGACGTGAAGTGGTTGCACACTTGGTTCAAGCGAGGAAAAAATCGTTGCAGATTTGCCAAAATGGCTACCGAGTCATGAATATTCAAAACACCGACACATATTTCCTACAGGTAAGTGGGTTTGTATGTTAGTTTGAAATTTTTCAATATGCCAATTCCTTAAGGCAATATTTGTAACACACATGCTTTTAAGTTTCAGATTTATAGCTTCTGATTTGTCGAAGTTATTGAAGATATAAACTGGTCAAGTACATATTTGGCGAATAGACACGTGACAATTCTGGTCGGATTTTCTACTCATTTACTCACATCTTTAAGTTTTAAAGTTCACCAAACAAGACAAAGTATATTTCTGTCAGTTGTGCAAATGTTTTAATATTCATGTTCCAAATAAAGATTTTATACACAAAAATATCTTATTCAAGTGCATTTTGGTTGCAAACTTATATACTTTGTCTTGTTTTTGTCTTGAATTTTTCTCTCTTGAACCAAATGCGCAACCATTTCACGTCCTGCCCCTTATATAAAATGATGGACATAAATAAAGCATGTTATCTTAGAAACCTTATGGGAAATTTACCTCCGACCAAAGCAATTTCAGTGCAAGCAACCTGGTACAATGCACGAATGTCAAGTTTATCTGACTGTTTTACAGCATTGCCTTTCATTACCTCCAATAATCCAATGCTTTCATGGTAACTAGAAAGTGAAAACAATTTTATCATCACTAGATATAAGCTTTTCATCCCTTAACCCTTTCTTTCACGAGCATATTGTGAAAAATGGCCTTTTTAATTGAAAAGCCTCCTGTTACAAGTTCAAACTGCTATGAAACTATGAAAAATAATTTAATACTCATGAAACTTTGCACAAATCTTGTCTAGACCATAGCCTCTGTAACAGCATGCTCAATCGTAAATTCTCTGTTACCATGGCAACGGAGGGACCTATCAAAATTGCGAAAAATCACTATTTTGAATTGTTTTTTTTTCAATCAAAACTGATTTCAAAGTGCTGTAACTTCTCAATGGATTGAGATAGAGTAAAAGGCTTTTCAGCGTTGGTTACTAGTTACCCTAAGATCGACCTGAGGCCATTTTAGCCTGTCCAAAATTTTCTTGGCCAGCAGCGCCGAAAAAATGATCACTTAAATTTCTTTTTTAACAACATTTCTCAAACGAAGACCAGTGTTTGGGGCCAAAAAGAGCATTTTTTTTCACTGTTTGAGGCCTCAAAAGGGGGGGGGGGGCGGGCAAAAAGCCGTCAAAACATTATTATACCCATGCGGCTATTTTAGATCAAGATAAATATTTATGCCAAAGATTGAAAGATGAATAGGGCATTTAAGATATTAAGCACGTTAAAGGTTAATTATTTTCATATACATTCACATTGGTTTTTGAATTAAACATTGACGTTCTTTCTTTCTATTGCACGTCCACAACTTTTTGTTGAACAAAAAATAACATAACAACTAGAGCACATATTTATGAAAAAGCGCAAGCAAATGATAAACTGGTGATTCCAAGTTATTGCTTTCAGTATCAAATCTCTTTTTGATAGTAACCATACAATGAAAAATCTGAGGGAATCCAAACTTACACATTCCTGAACAAGCACAAGTAGAAATAAAAAGGGCAGAAGACATTCGTTGTTTGAACATCTCGAATACACACGCATATGTCTGCAGCTGCTTTACCTAGAGAAAGAAGAACACGAAAGAGAAATTATGACAGCATATATCAAGAAGTTAATTCTTAATACAGAGCATCATATATTAACATATGAGTAAATATGGATGATCTTTGACAAAATGAAGTAGGAAAACTTATTAGAATCAAATTTCGTTTTCTTTTGAATGATCTACAAGCAAAAACACAGTATTTCAATCAATTAGGAAAAGTAATCCACATTTTTCTTTCAAAACAAAGAGCTGAATAAACAAAATCTCTGAACAAATCGTAAAAGTATAATGGTGTAAAGCAAAAACCCTGGTTATAATCATAACATACTGTTTTAAGAAGAATTAAACATTCTTTATATTATTTCATCTTCACATACCAACTACCTTGGCCTTCTCCAGGTTCGCATGCAAGAAGAACTCAATGCAGCTGGTTGCATATATCTCACACAATATATTTCTGTCATAAGTTGAAAGTTCTTCACTTCTTTTTGCACATCTGTATAATGTCATGTTTTCTGAGTTAATTAATTTTATTGAAAAAAAAACTCACACAAAAAACAAACTTATGTAAATATACATAAACTATCTTTCCCGTCATGAATCTATTATAAAAGATATATTCATGCGTTTCAAACAAGTCACCCACCCCTTTTTATTTTTTAATTAAAAAAATTAAATTAAATTTTCAAAAACATACCACTGACAAGAAAAATTAGTCTATTTTTAAGAATAAACTCAATCATATACTTAAAAGCGTCGTTCAGTTAATAAAGCAAAACTGTAGAACTACAAACATGTGAAGTAGATCCCACTGAAGACCTTCGCATGTTGATATCCATCTCTTTTCTCGGCTACACTCTATCATTCCAGAATAGGCGTCAACTATCTATAAATAAAAATATAAAACAAAGGTATGTCTTTCCGTCAATGTTATTGATTGATATACAAAGAAATCAAAACGTAATTACCCGTTTTTATATCAAAAGAAAACTAATACAAACCTGGTGTATATGTGCTCCTCCCGACAAAATTGTTGTAAACAATTTAATGGCATGTGCTAACTTTGGGTTTATATGTCCTTGTTCTTTATCCATTTTATATAGATCAGCAAAGAGGTAACATTGTTCCAGAACAGACACATCAAGAGGCTCACTGGTTGACACAAAAGAAATTATATGATTATGTTTAAATGTATAAAATTGTTAAATAATCGTTCCTTTAGAAACTATTTGACAAGAAATTATGACCAAAATGTTCTTGTTACAATTGTAGCAACAAAAGTAGCAGAAAAATAAATACTATATTAACCCTTTCCCCCATGAGCATATTGTGAAAAATGGCCATTTTCACTGAAAAGCCTCCTCTTACAAGTTCAAACTGCTATGAAACTATGAAAAATGCTTCAATACTAATCAAACTTGGCACAAATGTTGACTGGACCATTGCCTTTGTAACGACATGCTCAGTCTTAAATTTCCTGTAACCATGGCAACGACGGGACATCTCAAAATTGCCAAAAATCACTTTTTTGCCTCGATTTTTTCCATCAAAATTTATTTCAAAGTGCTGCAACTTCTCAAGGGATTGAGATAGAGTCAAAGGCTTTTCAGCGTTGGTTACACGTTACCTTATGATCAACCTGGGGTCATTTTAAGCCTCTCACAAGTCCAAAATTTTCTTGGCGATGAGGGGGACTCCGCCCCCCTTCAAACCCCCCAAACAGAAGGGGGCAACCCCCTGATGTATTATTTGAATGGGGGACGGCGCCGAAAAAATGGTCACTTTTTTCAACAACATTTCTCAAACGAAAAACAGTGTTTGGGGTCTAAATAGGACATTTTCGTTTTCACTGTTTGAGGCCTCAAAAAGGGGGGGAGGGGTCAAAAAGCCGTCGAAACACGCTTATATAAGGGAAAAGGTTAAATGACAATTTTTACAGAAAACAAATGTAATTCTTCACAGAACATAAGTTCAATACTTTACATATACAAAATACATTATAAAAGCTAACAGATATGCGTATGAATGTTGCAAAGACTCAATAAGACAAATAAGACAAAGTATATCCTTTTTTTAAAAAACAATCCTTAATACATTAATTGAATCAATACTAACACAAATTGTTTCTATTAAAAAAATTAATCCAAGTATTAAGTGAACCTACCTTTTATGTGAAGGAAATCTTAAACAGTAGTTAAATTTGATGATAAGCCATAAATTTCTAAAAAGTGAGGAGGTAGGTTGCTTAGATTCTCTGAGTCCTAAGAATGCAGCAGCAACTGGGATTTGTCTGTAAGCGTTCTTTACATCTCCTAGATGATACAGAATCTGCATCAAATAAAAATCATAATTATTTTTCTTTACCTATATAGGCAAAACTTAAAATGATCTGTTGAAAAATCTTCCTACAAAGTCTTTAGAATATTTGATTTTAGCATTTCTCTTTTTGTATTTAAAGCTTGTGGGAATATTAATATCTAATTGGCAATTTATGTAAATCAAATACAAAACCTAGAAAACTGCTTTGATTGTAGTATCTTGGGTGTCTTATCATTTTTCTACGCTTGTGAAAACCAATGTTTACGTTAAGTTGTATTTAAATTGAATCAATTCATTCAAAACAGTACAAGAGCTACTTGCTTTTGCATGAAGTCTGTTTATCCTTGCAAAAATCATTTTTTGGTTCTTGTCAAGTCGTGGAGTGTCTTTCTTGATCATATCCAGCATGTCAAGAGCAATATGAACAAACTCTACAGCCTAAAATAGAAAATTATGAAGTGGGTTTCATTAAACTTAATAGCAGTTCCACAAAACTTGTATGTTTTATTTCATATACTCTAAAAAAATTGTTTTCAGATTTTTACTTCTTCTATGGTTGCAAAGAATATGAATCACTTATTGCATTTGTATCGAAAAGTTTCATTTCCTTCTTACTTAATCTAGCTTCTTTAAAATAAAATGCAATGCAAGTTGATTTTAACATGTGAAAATATTACAATATTTACTTTTACCTCTGATTTAAAATGATCATGGGATATTTTAAACCATTATGGATCTACATTTATAATACTTAAAGAAAATAAAAAAAACTTCAGTCTTTTTAATATCTAAAACACATATTAATATCTAAGTTAACTTTTTTGATAGATAATGTAATACCTGATCCGTACAATCAATAACCAGGGCTGCAGCAATAGCTTCAGCTAGTATGAACAGAGCCTTCTTTGTCTTGTTGATACATCTCAAATGATGAATCAAAGATTCATAGATTGGCATCAACTTTCGGATATATACATGTATGGGCTCAAGAGGTGTGCCACCCTCTGCAATCTCACCTATAAGCTGAAAAGCTTCCCTGAACAAGAGAAAATTAAATTTGATAACTTATAGACATAGTATGTGGATCTTTTAATGAAATATGAATTGTTTCTTTGAAAATATGTTTCTATTTGTGAAATCTCTAGCATATATGAATAGTTATTGAATATAAATTACAGGTTTAGTGAACAAAAGAATATAAAAACAGGGATATATCATATAACAGTATCTATTGGTAGAAAAAAATACATCCAATCTTCAAAAATTTTTGTAAATAAAAAATGTTGAACATTATAAATTAACAATTAACCATAAATATGATTTGAGTGGAAAAGACATAAAACATATCAATGGAACAGCAACCGTTAGCATTTATTTTGTAAACACATATACAGAAGCTATACAAATGTAATATCATATCTCTTACTTAGATGATACAAATACTGCCTGCCTACGCCCTCGCTTTGACTTTGATTGAATAGCATCATATGTAAAAGTTCTAGTTTCCGTTTCCATTTCTTGAAGGCCTTTTCTTCTTACAGATATTACAGCGTCAACATCTAAGAACAGTTGGATAAAATTAAATAGAAAGAGGACACTTTATGTTAATCTGTTCAAATAGTATAGTTGTGATAGCCTCTAGTCAATATGCAGCACATATCATTATAGTCTGATGATACCGAAACCCTCTTAAAGAAACAACGAATAAAACCAAATCTAAAACAAAATAAGCCAAATGCATCACACAAATATTGTACTTTTTTGTGATGGCATTGAATAAAAGATATAAGTATAAAGAGAATACTACAAACCAGCAAGTTTAAGTTCAATCATTTTTGCTTGCTCTTCAAGGTCATCTGCTGGTGGTCTAAATAACACATAGTATGGTATATGTCCCCTCAGCTCATCGGCTGAAAGTTCTAGATACTGTGCTGCCTTTGTATGCAACTCATTTCTCTGTGATTCCATCAGCACTTCGTATGCAGTTTCTTGCAATAACGGGTGTGTGAACATTGGTTCATAGCATGAGTTTGTTTCCATTGTAGACATTTCTGATGCACTTCTATGGCAAAAACATTTGTTCTGTTGTACTTTGAGTTCATCCTGTACACCTCGGACTGCCATTTGAGATGTTGGAGATTTGGAGCAGGTAAAAATACCGCTTTCCATAAGTCTGTGAATGGTCCCAGCAAGTTTAGGGCGATGGGCCTTTGGTAATAGGATTTCAAGAATATCACGGCGTACAACTTTACCAAGAACTGCAGCACACTTGATCATCAACTGATCTGTTGCTCTCATTGAATCAATCCGTGCTACAATAAGTTCTACCAATAGACACAATAGTTAACATTTAATAATAAATCCTGATTTATTTATAAAGCTGAACTCTTATCAAATAATCAATAAAAAATAATTGGAAATTTTATGCTTAAACTTATCACTTATATTATACGAGTTACGATGGTGGCTAATTTATGTTAGTTTTACCATTATACCTTTGTCAGCTTCAGTGTTTAGTACAGTTTTTAAAACTGTGAAATGTAAAACATGTTATTGAACAGCTGTATGAAAAACAAAGAAACTTGAAAAGAGAAAAAATAATGACAAGATTTCTAAATAGGTGTAATTATATCCTAAAAAACAACTGTTTAATGACAAATATTTAAACTTGGTCCATACCTTTCATGGAAACAGGTACAGGTAAATTACTAGAATCAATATTTTTAGCAAAACGGGCTATCCTAGTCATTGCTGTTTGGCTGCTTTGTCTACTGCTGAGGAGTTCTATGGATGGTACCCTTAGTGAACCCCTTCGTTTAGGCTGAGGTACACTATCAATGTCTAGATGTGGTAAAATAGCTTTTTCAGGAGGTGGTGGATTATCATCATCTGTTAACTAGAGGATGAGAAAATGAAAGCATTTGTAACCATGATTGTTTTTTCTTAAGAAGAAAATCTGAAACATGTTGTACATGTTTCTGCAAATACATCATCAATGTTTTCTTACTCTTCATTTTTGATATTTAAAATAAAACATACCATAGCATATAAAGCATTAAAAAACTATTTCAAAACACAACAATAAAAGTGGAATGATAAATCAAAGACTCTTAAAGAAACTTCTGTTATAAAAATGATAAAAGGACAAGAAAAAGAAGGTTCATCTTAAAGTCATAATACATTTTTTGAAATAAATTAACAATACAAAGTTTTGAACTAAGCTATTATTTATTATAATATATGAAGAAAAATACTTTTTTTTAATTTTGGGAGTTCATTTCAGCTAAGAAAATTTAATTTAATTCTAAATTCATTGTAATAAGTCACTCAAACTGACTCAATCTGTCTAAATGAAATAAGTTTACCTCTGTAACAGAGAAAGTTTGTAGCTGATGAATCCTTGCCTCACTAGGAACATTCAACATGTGCATCGCTGCTGATGTTGTAATAAGTGACCTATGTGGAGCAATGACATCATGTTTGTATTCTGAACTTCCGTCATCATTTACTATGATTAACTGATAATTTTCAAGCATGTCTCTCAATATCTCTAGGCACCATGATGGCACTCCATGACTTTGTTCTCGTAAAATTCTAAAAAACACAAAACACATGTCATATATAGTATCAAAGCACCGAAGCAAAAAATATATATGTTTGTAACAAGTAACAGTAATAGAGTAACAGTAACTGAATATCAAAGAATGTTAAACAAAGGTCAACACTTAAAATGGGTTAAAGGCTTGCTTGAAGATAACTGAACACAAACTAAAAATCATGTTACTTTATTTTAACCATGTATTTAGCTTGTTTGAAGATAACTGAACACAAACTAAAAATCATGTTACTTTATTTTAACCATGTATTTAGCTTGTTTGAAGATAACTGAACACAAACTAAAAATCATGTTACTTTATTTTAACCATGTATTTAGCTTGTTTGAAGATAACTGAACACAAACTAAAAATCATGTTACTTTATTTTAACCATGTATTTATTTATAAACGTGTAGGTTACAAAAAAGTAAACCTCACACAATCATCTTGAAAAAATAATCCAATGGTAATATGGAACAATTGGTGAAATTTAAATGCTTACTTGATAGTTAATTCAAAATCACATTGCCTACCTATCTAGATCCCTTGGTATACTGCAAACATTCATCATTTGGCAAGCTAGTGGGGCTACATATTTCGGATCCAGTGCACGCATGTCAAGAAGTTTCACCTCAGAATGTTCAAAGAAATACAGTGCTTCCGGACATGAAGGAACATCCAGAATATTTGGCCTTATACTCATAACTATAAGGCAATTTTTTAAAGGCAGTAGCTCACATATTAATGCCCATGAAAATGTGTCAATGTTGTGTGCATCATCTATGACAACTACAGTCCCATCAGTATCAAAACACTATAATCATACAAACATATTATAAGGTAATATAGTTCAGCAATATAGAATTCAATAATTCACTTAAACAATTTTCTTACTATTGCTGTGTTTCACATACATACAACAATTAGGAAAATACAAGCTGTTTTTTTAAAGGGCCTTTTGAGAAAAAATCAAATTAAACAAATGGGTGTCACAGCATAATTAAAACCCAAATAATCATCACCAAACAAAAGCAGGAAAAAAAAGAAATAGACTTAAAGACTAACATATTTTTAAATATTTAAGACCGTCAACTTGTTGTTATTTCTACCTTTTTAAATGGCAATACAATAATTAAATTTGACTAGCTTTGAGCATAATACAAATGTAATACAAGGAAATGTTTATGACAATGAAATTTCTAGGTTCAAAATCTATCTTAAAGCTCTATCTATAAAGCACCTGATCAATTAAAATTAAGGAAATATTCAATATTAATTAAAGCAATCAGTAGTTTTTAGCACTAAATACAGGAAATGTTATACCTCATGTGCAATTCTTTTAAAAAGTGAACGCCGTTTTGCTTTTTCATCTACCTTTTCACCAACTAGGGAAACAGGTTTCTCAATCTAAAATAAACACATTTTGTTTAGAAGAGCATAATGTATTTTATATGTTATATATGATTTAGTCACACAAATATCATCTTCTGGATTAAGTTGAAAGTGTGTTTTCATTCAATTTAATATTTTGCTAATTTGTCTAGTTTAGTTTTTAACAAATACTAGATATGATTAATTTATGATTACAGTATAAAAAAATAGTTCCTGATGCAATTGAAAATTAAATGTTATGTTGAATATACAGTCAAAAGCAGATTTTTCCATGCATTTGCACAAGTTTAAATGCCATTACTTTAGAATATACATATATACATGCACATGTATATTTTATTCTTATTACAGAAATTAAAACAAAAGTCTGCACCTGTGTCCCAAGTACATCATTTAAGACATAGAGATAAACACTTTCATCTCCAATAGCATCTAGCAGATATGGTTCTTTTTCAATTTTGTCTGAGTAACCTCTGTTACTCAGCAAACTTCGTAATATGTGGTTTGACACAAAGTGTGGGTAACTGCTGTCTTCCAACTCAACACGACATGATACTGTACTGGAATTGAAAAATATATTATCTTATATACATGTACTGGCATGGATTTATAATTAGCATAATAATGCTGTAATATATTGAGAGGTGTATCAAGTAATAAAATGCCTGAATAGATGTATTGTTAGCAAGAAAGGGATAAAAGCAAGTTATTCAGACATGAATACATTATAAATTTTTGCATGATTTTTTGTAATCATCAGAGACTATTTTGGTGTACAAACTGAATTTTAAGCTCCAGATTCAAATGAAATTACCATGTTTACTCATTAACAACCCTTTAAAGAATATTCTTGACGTGTATACCAATGTTTATAAAATATTGCATTTCTTTTCTTTCACATAAGTACTCATTATACATTTCTTCACCTTATAATTTCAATGCTCTATGATATAATAAACTGTGAGACCATAGTGCAACAACATATAAACAACAATTTTATAGTAGGATTGTATAAATTTCAAATTTGTTTACTTACACAACTCATTACTTATAAACAAATAAAAATTTCATACTTAAATGCTTCTTGAAGAGCTGTAAGAAGTGCTTGATCTAGAATTTTTGTTTTGCCTATACCAGATGGTCCACTGAAGACCAAATGACGCCTCTTATTCTCATCTTTTTGCATAACCTTCAACTGTTCTCTAAATATGAATTCTTCCATTTGCCTACCTGAATAAAATGGTAAATGACATTAAATGACCTTTAGAAGAAACATCTTAAGCTTTTACAGTTTAAGCACTAGCCAATGACATGGTTGCAACAAAAATATAAGAAAACTTTTGTTTTACAATTGCGTGTATTAACCAATTAAAAAAACTTACATGAAATTAAATTATAAAAAAGAAAAATGTTTATTAACCCTTTTCCTATTGGCAGCACTTCATACAATTTAATTCATATATTAACACTTTGTGTTATCATTACCCATACAACCAGCTGGTGCAGGCTAGTATCAGTCAGCACAGCACATTCTTGCTGTTTGATCATCATCTGCACTAATTTCACCTTGAAATTGTGCCTTAAAATTATTAATGGATTCATCCAGATTCAAAGATATTTAGCAAGGTATAGATTACTTCTATATTTTTGTATATCTTAAAATTTGTGCTACAGACACTATAAAGAATTAAATTTGTTAAAATTTTACCTAGAATGGGATAATCTGTATGCATGACACTTTTTGCAACCATCTTTTCATCCTTTGAATAACCAATAAACTGTCTTATAACTCCAATATTCCGAAGGCCCTTCATTCTCTTTGTCATTAAAACTTCAAAAAATGATGGTGGTAATCTACATGTTTGGTATGTATCTGTGTCACAGGTTATTTTGTCTGGATAATGCATCATCAATCGTGCAGCCATGTTTACCTTACGTCCAATCACTGAATTTTGACCCAAAAAAATACAAAGAAAACACAAAAATAAAACACAAATCATTTTTTCATTTTCAAATAAATTGTTAACAAAGTAACAGCTAATTAAGCTGTCTATAAAAACAAAATTCTATTGTATACACTATTACGAATTTTCTAAGTAGTAAAGGAAATTAAAATAAATTATGATACAATGTATAAAACGTAATGTGTCTGTGACAAATATCAATTAGCATTTTTATTCATAAAATGTTATTCTACTAAGGCATGCATAGGATCTAGACAGAATTCCTTAGTTTATATATCTTGACAGCAAAGGCAATACAATTGAAACCATTTCTATATTTACTAACCAGAATATTCATGTCTTTGATTATGTCCAACTACTCCGCAAAATGTTGTTCCAGTGGTCACACCTATTGAAACTCTTCTGAAAATATAAAAAAAATATATAAAAGGCAAAGCAAAACAACTAGATAACTTATCTGACATCATATTTTTGTCAGTCTAACCTGAATTGTAAATCAGACTGAATAAAATTTGTCACACCAAATTTGTTCACTAGTTGTTCGAATCTTTGGGGTTTTTTTTAGACAAAACGTAGGTACTCAATTAAAAGTTAAAAGATTGTATACCCAATCATACCTATCATATTTTCAGGCAAGGCATGTTTTACAATAGGAAATATAGGTGAAATAAATGTAACAGTTATATCCTTTAACAATTCAGCAATATCTTAGATTTGTAAGAAAGTTTTGAATATTTGGTTGCATTTTCTTAAATTTGTGTGCAACATTTTTAACATAAAGTTATTAATAATCTTTGCAGGGCCTTTTCCAGCTATTTTGGGGAAAGGTCCCTGGCATAAATTGGATTTTTTTAGGCATATTGGGAAATTTGAGACAGTTTAAGAAGTTGAAAATCTACCTTACACATGAGTTTTTTTAGCATGTGTATGATCACATTTCTGTCACATCTTTCAAGACAGAAATCAAAACAGTTTCAAGTTTAAATAGTTTGATCTTTTTGGCTGCTATTGGGATTTTACTCTTTTTTTAATTGAAATTTTGAAGAAAAAAAGAAACCAATTTGGATTGCGAATTTGGCCTTTACTTTTGCCCCTGATGATAAGGTGAAAATACCCTGTTTTGTCCAAAATACATCTCACATCAAACAAAGTTTAACAAATAATGAAATAATAATGAAAATGGATTAAAAATGTGTCCACATGTGCACAAGATTTTGAACATAGAGGCTGGCCTTCAAAATGGTAACTAAATGTTTCAAACATGCAACTTACTCTACACCTTCTGTATTGTCAAGCTGGCATTTCATTCTTCCTGAGCAAGTAAGAGCATGGGCACAGTCATTTTCATGTTTGTACCCAGGTAATCCAAATATTACCAAAAATGTACAACCCTACATAAAAAAGAGTTTGTGCTTTAAAGAACCTATCTAAAATGAGTTCCAGAAAAGAAAACATAGCACTTCCATAATTATTTGACTAACTGGTTCATTCCAAAACTTTTAATATGTTTTAATCTATTTTTTAAGTTTTGCATTTGAACATAACCAGTACAAATATGTGAGTTTCAAATATGCATGAATATCATGGAATATATTTGTGCATGGATGGCTGTTCACTAAATAAAAGGCAAGTAAGGTACAGAATAATTTATTAAAGTGTTATTTTGCAAACACATAAAATTGTACATTACCTTGTCAAACAGGAAAACTTTGTTTAGTGCTCCTGTAAATAAATAATCATAATGTTCAAACTGAATTAAAATGATGAAAGAGATAGCAAACCTTCACTAACAGGAAAACATTAAATTTGCATGCATTTGCATAATATAAATACACTAGCACCTTTTTATGCTGAAATTAAACCTGCACAGCATTGCCACTAATATAGATCTAGGCCAGCTTGTGCATCCATGCAGTCTGACCAGGCTCTATACTGCTGGCTGAACAACTTGCAAATTTTTATTTTTATGTCCTAATAATTGACATTAAACAGGTTCCTATTGAAAGATAAACTAATCAATTCTGGAAATTCAGGGCAGAGGTAACAGGAGAAGATTTAATTAAATAGCATTAATATCAAAATTCAACAGCTATAATTTAAAAGGAAAAGATTAGAAAATTTTGAATATTTACATAATTTAAATTGAGTTGAATAATGCAAAAATATAGAGAATGCATTTGTTTATTGGTTCACAATATTTAAAAATATTATTTATACCATGCATGGCCTTTGTTTTCATGTACACCAGCTCAAATATCTTTTGCAGCAAGTGTTCATTTTGCTCAGTATCTTTTTGCACATTTTCATCTAGGACAAGGTTCATAAATAAGATGGACACTTGTCTCATCTCTGATAAATACTCCAACGGCTGATTATCATCAATCTGTAATAATGATAAAGTATGCTTTAACCTTTTCCCTTATATAAGCGTGTTTGGCCATTTTTCGCAATATGCTCATGAGGTAAAAGGTTAAACTATAAATAGCATTAATACTGTTGGAATTTTTTGAAAAAGTATTCACTAAAAATTAATTTACAAATTACTACAATTTTTTTTTCAATCTCCCCTTTGTCTTTGAAAATGCAAAACTCAAACTTATGTGTCACTGAACAATAAACTTCTAAACTTAAAATAAAGTTTTAAATTATTATGCAAATCAAGTGCTAACTTAAATAATATTATACATATTTTCTGAGGATGAAGAGCTATCCCTGGGAAACTTATTTTCTTTCAATACAATGTAGAAGATATACACGTACATTATAGTGGAAAAAAAGAATAAAAAAAGAAATTATAAAAATTTAAAGATGCATGGAAAGTATAATTTGTACCAAATTTCAATTTCAAAAATGTCCATGTTTTTTAAAATTATCAGTGGTCGTCATCAGAAAATTATTGTCAATGATGTTGTGTTCTGAAAACTGTCAATTTTTTTTAATTAAAATAAAACTTATACCTTTTTTAGAACTGGACTAAGAATGTATAACCTTAAAGCTATATCTAGCTTCATCTCTGTAACTGTGGTGACAAGCTTCTTTACTACAAAATCAAACACACTTGTATATGTATTATGTATTATTAGTCATGTGTAATTGTCATAGCTGCAATAAGCAAAAATTTGTAAAACAGTATAATATGAAGTTAAGTATTTTCCATTTAACGCTTTTTGAAATTATTTTTTATTTTTCTAAAAGCATGAATATAAGTCATGTAATTTTCAATTAGATTTCAATCTATTTTGAAATTTAAATGAGATTTTGCTGACTTCACTTTACATGGTAACATAACAATGTAGCGCTTACATGAATGTCTTAAGATAATATATAATACATTGTATTTTTATAAGCATTTAAGACTTACATTTCCCAAACTTTGATCCAACTTGCATTTTAGTTTGCACCAAAGATTTCATATCTTTCTGTGGTCTGAATGTGTCACTTTCTTCACTTTGATTATTTTCTTCCACTTCAGTCAGTTTTATGGAGGGTATAGGTTTCAGGGGCAATGAGGACATGTTAGATTCAATTGTAGGTAATTTCTCCAATCTCTCCATGTGAACTTTTCTTATAGTTTTTAAATCATCAACAGTAAGTTCATCAGATTGCCGTCTTTGTGTCATATCTTTGTGAAAGAAAAAGAACTAGATTTCATCATTTAGTGCAGTAATGGGTTAACTTCTTATATAATTTAATAGGAAATAACATGTAACTGCACTAAGATGGCGAATTGATTATTCAATATCTACATTTTTTAATTTTAGTATATTATTGAAATGTAGGTAATAGTACTTTTTATTGAATTTGAAAATATCTAAACAATCCATGTCCTAATAATTTTACTTGAGCATAAACAGAGAGTATGGTGCTGTTGATTTATGCCAGCATTTAAGTCAGGTGTTTGGAACTTCAATAAATTAAAAGTTAACATTAAACAATGGTATAAAAAAAGATCAATTTTACTCTTTAACTTTTTTACATCCTGTGTACATTTTGTATTCATATCACGCACATGTCCAGATTTCAATTCTGAACTGTCTGTTGTAAATGTGTGAGATCTTAAGGTAGTACACCCCTAATGCACTGTCTCCACTTTGAAGAGTATTCAAATAGGCTAAAATCACTGTAAAGTGTATTGAAACTGAGGGGGCGTGGGTTCAAGCCCCAGAAGGGGCAATTTTTTTTCTTTCTTTTTTTTCTTTTTAACATTTTTTATTAATCTCTCAGACCCCCTATGGAAGAAAAAAGTGTTTCATTTTAATTATATAATTATTGTAGGTATTTATTTACTAAATAATGCCAAATTTAATTGCAAGTATGATACCAGATATTTTCAAAGTTTAATAAAATAAAAACTAAACGGTAAAAGTATTTTAAATTTTGCAAGACCAACCAATATACATTAAAGAAAATTTAGGCAAACTTTGAAAATAGCCCCTCATTTTGGAAAATTTTAGGGATATTTTAAATAAGGCTTTTTACATAGGGAAATGGTCAAATTAGTGTTAAAAGTGGGTGGGGTAGGGTTACATTTTTATACATATTAAAAACATTTCGTTTAAAAACAATCATTTTGCTTGTTTAATTTGTTACCTATATGTCATTGTTTATTTCTTAACAATGAGCGAAAGGAAAACACTTTTCATAATGATGATATTATAGATTATTAAGAGTTTCCTCATTTCTGAAAAAATCCCTTCTAATGGCAAAGTTTTAGTTCATAAAAATGTCCATAACTCATAAACCACACGGTAAATTTTATTTAAATTTTGCATACAGGTGACATTTAAGGCATGTAACTGTCCTATGTTGTCAAATTTACAATTCCTTATAGTGCCCATTAGGGGTGTACTACCTTAAAATAAAAAAGCTAAAATTCAGCAAAAAAAAAGAAAGAAAAAAATAAGACAGTCTTGTCTGATTGCTAAGGCAAGCATTCTCCCATTGGTGGCATAAGCAACTCATTTTTTCTGCTAACAATATAACAATACCTTCAAATTGTTGATGCAGTTGTGGGGCTGGTAAACTATAGCTTCTAATTTGCTTTGCTTTAGCAACTCCTGTAACCTTCGTAAAAAAAATATAATAAAAAGTCCTAGTCAATAGCAGACAAAAAAGAAAACAGTTTGACTGAAAAGAAAAATCATTCATAAAACCTTAATAAATGCATTTTGTTTAATATAAAATATGAGTTCAAAAAGAATCCTTGAAAACAGATACAACAAAAAAAGGGAAAAAAGCAACAAGAACAAAAACCCACACATCTGATTTATAACATTTTGATAATTCATTGATACACATATCATTATATGTATTAAAAATCAAAGTTAAATTCATTAAGTCTTAAATTAAAGAAAAATAGTAAATGTTAAAAGCCAAAACTGTACTTACTCTCATATGCTTCAAATCCTCCATTGGCTCTAGCTGAAAGTTAGCTTGGTTACAATGTTCCCATGTATCAGGTGATATGACAATCATTCCAGACTGACAGAAATGTTCAGCTGTGTTTACTGCAGAAATAGCTGGCCCTAACTCAACATAGTGTCTATATTCACGATTGCCAAGAAATGTGATGGACATCTCACCAGCAGCAACACCTGGTAGAAAGGTAAGATTCTATCAGCTAATTTATTGGTAAGTGAAGATCTTATCAAAATTGTGTTTAATTTTTTTTATTCAGACTTTAATTTCGTAAGCAAAACTTCATAAGCTTTTATAAATCTTTTACACTATCAATTTATATAATTGGCTTGTCCTGCTTTAAGTCTTAATTGTTGATTGTAAGGTAACATCATTTCAAAATGCTTAAATAATAAAGTCTAATGAGATTGAATGAAAGTGCAGGATGGTGTATAGGCCATAGGCCTGTCATTATTTCTGCTGGGGCACCTGAGGTTTGAGACACACTTACCTATTTTGACAGTTAGTTTCACACCAATATCGGTGTCCCATTCTCCACACTTATCTTGTATTTCAAGACAACATCTTACTACTTTCTCTACTTCAGCTTCAAGCTCTTCAACTCTCCCAACTCTCCATATAGCAAGAATAGCATCACCTTTAAAGTATAAAGTCTTTTTTAATTTATTAAGACAGATGCAATCAAATTCAAAATTATATCTATTTCTTTTAGTAAAATGTTTGTTATGAAAATTTACATCACTTTCATCAAAATTCATCTTTCTCAAGCGTTTTGAGTAAATGTACAACGTTTTAGAAGATATTAAAAAGGAAATTATATTGTGTTGCATCTTCTTTCAGGTTTTACAATATTTTACAACTGAATACGTGTAACAAGTTACAACTACAATTTGTGATTTTTATACCAGAAATTAAGAATGAATATATGTGCAATGGTTGCACAATTAACAACTTATTATTCAGGATTTAGCAGACATTGAAAAGGAACATGTTGCACTCAGTAGAATTACTTGAGTAAATGTATGCAACACCTACTAGCCAGGATTTATCTAAAATACAAATGGAATATATGCTGCACCTTTTAGTCATAATTATGTAGAAATAGCAAAAGGAAATATATGTAGTGCCTACTAAAATTCAGTTTAAATTAAAAGACTTTTAAGGAAATCAAAATCTAGCAAAATTAATTATAAGTACATTGTATGTGCTAATTTAAAATTAAGCATTACCTGCAAACTTTAGAATGTCACCATCTGACCCTAATATGCCTTCCACAAGAACACTTAAATATTCATTCAATGTTCTTGTCAACTGATCCACACCTGACTGTCCCATTGTACTATATTTTTCACACAATGCAGTAAATCCTTCAAATAAAATAACTTATGTCATCAATTTCAAAACAAATGTAATCTTTAGTTTATTCTAATTAAACAGAATAAATTTTAGTTTCATTACATACAAGTTTCTTGCTCAAGGAAACAACAGCTTTCATCCTTTAGCAGGGGCTCTTTATAGGCTGCTTCCCTTAAAATGTTCTCTTCCCTTTTTCAGGCTTTTGCAAAAATACTGTGTTATTTTCTCCAGATTTAAAGTAGGACTAGGACCCCATCCCACACTTGTGAAAAAGCCCTGATTTACAATGTAGAATGGTAAATAAGTTTTTGTTCTTCCTGAACCAAAAATAACATTTAGCTGAAATTTGGAAAATACCTGAAATATCTGCAAACAGGGTGACAGCGTGATAAGTGACAGACCATGGCAGAGGGCGATTATGATCAGCAAATATTACAATACCAGGTACATGAGGCTTCATCTTCTTGAGCTTCGATGTCTCATCATTGTCACTGCTGCCTGTTGTAGACACAGATCCTGCTCCAGATACTGAGTTTAAAAATAAATAGTCAAATTGATTGACATTAATTTGTTTTATGTTCAGACAGTTGTAGTATCCTTTGACCTTTCATGTTAAGTAATAATATCAACAATCTGTTCATAAAAATTTGGAGTAATTACAAAAAAATCAGACAATGCAAATCATGTGTTAAGATGAAGGAGTTTTTTTAGACTTCTTTTCTTTTAGATTCTACTTGTCTTTTCTTTTACTTGTCTGGGATTCAAAAACTCCAAAAAATTCACCGATATCATTTTCATCAATTCATTCGGGTTTTGAAACAAAAAAAAACGATACACCTTTTAAAGATCTAAATTATCATTTCCCACTTTCATTACAATATATATCGAGCAAGATTTGCTATCAATTAGGGGAAATATTCATGTTACTTTCTGAGTTTCTCATTCACTTTTCCAATAGAAAACATTGATTTTGCATCCTTAAAATTATGGCATTATAAATATTTTGTAACCTTCATTGTCTTTACTGACTTACCCTGTATCGGTTGGAGACTTAACATGTTTTATACTCTAGCATATTTATGACATGTTGTTTTTTTTGTCTATTTTTTGGTTTGTGTTGACATCCATATTGATAAGTCAGACGAATTTATGACGTCATTTCGCGCGTGCGCAAACTCTAATAGAAAAATGGCTGAAGAGTTCGTGTTCGACCCAAGTAAGATTGAATTATAAAATTACTGATTGAGTACAAAATTGAATCGTTACGCATTATATCAAAAGGGATTCGGATTAAAGTTTGTATGAGAACGATAACAGAACTATGTGATTAAGTCATCCGTCGTGACACATTGTGAAATTATTAAAGTTTTATTCGTACCAGTTATTTTTCGAACCACAACAAATCAACGAAATACTTTTATTTATTTTTTATTTATACATTTTAGGAACATAGCACATGATACAAAATATAAAATCATACAGTTAAGAGATAACATATATAAATCATATAAATAAAATGAGATCATAAAATTGCATAAAAGAGCACACTTTTGTCATAAAAAATAAAATAAGAGGTACTCTTACACAAGTCACAATTTTTTATCTCTAGGTAAAGGGTCTGAATGATACATTGTTACTTATGGATTTTTACGAACATGTATCAAACTTGTGGTTGGATTCAGTAACACTTCTATGCTTTTTAGCAACTTTCAGATTATTGTTATTAACCTTTCCTCGTTTCCAAAAATAGTTATTTTTATATCAAATCATACACCCTTGTGGTGATTCCAGGTAAAGTCTAGATTCACCAGTGCCTCTATTCTACTTTTAAAATAAGTTGCTTGTATTTAATTGAAATACAAGATATACAGTAATATATTTCAATGGCTTAGATTCCACGAGATGGCTCAGAATTATCTATCTATCTATTATTATTAGAAAATGCCCCTGGTATATCAATTTAGTTTGAAAAACAGTTGAGAGGGACGAGTCAGTGGCCGTGTGTTTTATTTAAAGTCGTTGACTTCAAACTATTTGCCCTCACCGCTGTGGGTCTAGCTCATAATCCAGCTAGCTTACGGAACGTTGGTGGTTCTACTTAGGTTGATTTGTGCCTGAAAAAATATAGAAGGGCATCTGATGTCTCAATCCTCCACCAATAAAGCTGGAACATAATAAATGCCATATATATATTACTTTTACTGTGTCAATGTGATGTACAAACTAAATAAAAAAAAAGGAACAAACAGTCGAGAACACTTATAAGTTTGAAAAACAATAAAAATTAAATTAATTAAAAAATATTGTTTGCCCTAAATTCTCCCAGTTATACAGGCAACACCATTTTTGTTAACCTGCATGCCACAAAGTCTTGTCAAATGTTTTTATTTAAAATCAGTGGGTCTTGCAGTCAAAATATTGCGACTTAATATCACTTAAGAAGTTAAGTAGCAAACTAGCACTGCAAGAGTGAAAATGCTTCTAAAGTATCATGGCCATTCGTGGATATATCACATATATAAAGTAATAGAAACAAGATGATATTAGCCGTGTCACGACAAAACCAACATAATGGGTTTGCGACCAGCATGGATCCAGACCAGCCTGTGCATCTGCGCAGTCTGATCAGGATCCATGCTGTTCGCTATCAGTTTCTCTACTTGTAATAGAGTTGGTAAGCTAACAGCATGGATCCTGATCAGACTGCGCGGATGCGCAGGCTGGTCTGGATCCATGCTGGTCGCAAACCCATTATGTTGGTTTTGTCATGACACAGCTCATATATCTTTTTTAAGTCTATATAATGTATGGAGAAAAGCATGCAGTTGAAATTTATGTAAATACTTCTTCTGTTTATTCATATTAATCTGGCATGGATGATGGATGATGTTTCCATAACATGTCAATAAACTTTATGTACATGTAAAATTTTATAGACTAGTATTTTTTGGCTTGATACACAGCAAATTGCCAAAATACCCATTTAAGACATAATGAACAAAGAATACATGGTAACTCTAAACTGTAAACAGTACAAAGATAATTTTTAATTATAAATACTGACCTTTGAATTCAGGATGAGCTAGCTAGGTGCCGGCAGATATTATTGGGGACTTAAATTAATTGCATATCACTAGGTGAACAGTTAAAATTACTCTACATAATTATATATCACTTAAAATCATTTTGTACAACTTAGATAAATCTTCATAGATTGTTTAAAATGCACTCTCATAGAAGATATATGGCTTTATGAACTGATATTTTAAAGAAACTGATATTTTAAAGACAATTTTTTTATCCGCTTTTGTCTCAATTTGAATTATAATCTTCAGACGTAAATAAAATGGTAAATCAATGCTACAATGTAGATATGTTTATCGGTGCAAGCAGCAATCTCTGATACAGTCATGCCATTCTAATATATGAGAAACATTTAGGATAGTCATTAGAGTTTAAAAAAAAAACATATTTGGATGAACTTTTCATCAGTGATTTGTTAATAAGAACAGACTTTTTCATAAACATGAAACCAACTATGATTTAGAAACATTAATTTACAATTAAAATCAACATATTGATATTGAAATTTAGTTATGCTTGGTGCTATAGGCTGTTAAATATGAGAAAAGGGCAAATTTTGAATTTTTTTTTTTCAGATAAAAATTATGATGAGGCCACTATGGCACAGTTACGGGAGATGGAAAAAGAGGTAATATCATTTATAAATAAAGTTTAACTATAACGGATATTAAATAATTAATTATTAAAATACATTTTGTGTAATGCTCTTACTTGATTGATGGTAAATACTTAATTTGGAATGTAAATGTACATTGAGCAGTTAATCAAATTGGAATGCATTTGTTTTCAATAGATAAGAAAATTTCTGCTATGCATAATCTTCAAATGAACTGTTTTAAATAGCTAGGCAAATCAATTATAGAAATGGAGCTCCACTGTGATAAAAGAAAAAAACACCAAAAACATAAAATTTGAAAATCTTACAAAACAGAAAGATTAAAGTTAACAGAAAAATATGAAAAAGATAATGAATTTATTACGAATTTGTTAAAAATCAATATTAATAGGTATAATAATTTTAGCCAGATTTTAGTTAAAGGCATAAATAGTTGTTGATTTTTTGGTGATTTTGCACAGTAAAAGTGATGATATTGGAATAAGGCGTGAGCAAATTATATGAAATTTTGCACACAAAAATAGTATTAGCCTACATGTACATCAATTCATTCAATTGGTATAAAAGTTTTGAAAAATAATTTCCAGTCCTGACTTGGCAAAAAACCTATGTGCAGTCCTTTATGTAGGTTAAGTGTTACTACTGTTTACAGTTGAGTAATTCTTATATTGCAGATAGTGGACAATCAGAAATTGATCAGTGATAGAGTAAGTTTTGATGCACTTAGTGAAGAATATGCTAAGGAAGATGAAATCTACCGGACAAAAATACAGCAGGTACTTTAAAAATTTAAATGTTGTAACTTAATGCAGTTACATTTCATTTCATGAAATTATATTTTTTTAACATTATTCAGGGTTGTCATTAATATTTTTTGCAGAAGGTTTGTTTTGAACTTGAGGCGGTCATTTCTGTCTTTATCATGCATAACAAAGAGTGTTTTCTTAATTTTGAGGCGGCCCATAATGCATTTGAGACAGGCATTTTGGCCTCCTGCCGCCTCTTAATGACAACCCTGAATTATTAGATGTTTTTAAAACACCTAAATGAATTATGTAGCCTACAATACATTGTTAATATTCAAATTGTTCATAGCAAGTTAAGCTCAATGGAATAAATTCAACTTAATAATAACAGAAACTTACTACGAGTACTTCTTTTAACATCCATTAACCCTCGCTAGCAGATTAATATAAAATTAATCTAGAACCACTTAATCATGACTTATTGCTATGTTGTCATTTCTGTCAATACAAACAAGATCTTTTTTACAATAAACTTAAGTTAATAATCATTTATTGCTTTAAAGGTAGTCTCCCTAAAGACAGGTTGTTCTTACTACACTGTGAGGGATTCATGTCTGATTTTCATCAGCTTTTTCATCAGTTTTATGCTTTAATGTTTGCTTGCTGTTTTGTTGATAAACAAGATTCCCCATTTGTTGCATCAGGGCTTCCAATAAATTTGGAAGTCAGAAACTGCAAAATCTGTGATATTGGAAGTCATATTATATAAAATTAGATTTTGGAAGTCACAAGCCGAAATCAAGGAGTAAATGACTCCCAAACTTCCATTAAAGGAAGCCCTGTTGCATCATTACCTTTTCACATTCGTCACTCAATTTATATAATGGACTTGAAATCAGAATTGTCCTATATTCATTATTGTAGTTTTTGGATTGAAAAGAAAAAAAAAATGCCTTTTTTACATGTTGATATATAAATAAGTTAAGCTCTTAAATAAGACTTATTGAAAATTGGAAAAAAACAATTACTTAGCTCTTATTGAAAATAACAATTACTTCATGCAATTGATCTGTAAAGAAAATTGACAAGTTGATGGCATTTACAAGTTCTTGTATTTTATCAGGCTCTACTTATGTAACATGTCAGCTACATTATATTTCTTACTATCGTAGCTCAGACAAATGTAGAAACATTTATTTTTGTCAAGGCCTTGTAGACCAATGGCTCATAGCTTATTAGCCTTTCATAAGTTTCCTTCTATCTTTTAATACCACGAATCTTCTTAAGAGAATGATATTCACTCATATGGCCATTTCTGGTGTGGGGTGGTAACATAAAGTTGCATTTTGGGTCAGTCCAACTTTATTGAGACATTGTTTTGTTATTGCCTGTATTCTATATAAATCTGCATGCTTATACTGTAAAACAAATCTACCAATCAAATCACCTCTGTGATTATTCATAATAATCTTGGACTAAATATCATTTAAGGTAGTTCTGTTACATGGTTTCAGATGTAAATGTGAACATTAACTCAGGAATATTTAAATAAAGCTAGTCAATAATTCCCTCCATTTACTTACAATACTATTTGTTAACATGTTAAGTTTCTGAGCATAGCTTAGACCAAAATACCTTGTCCATTCTTTGTGTTCTTACTATTGTGTTCGGGGACCTTATTCGAAGTTTGACAGAAAAAGTGGAGAAGATGCAATTGAGTAAACATATCTACACACAAATCTACTTTTACAGAGAACTTATCCTTTTTAATAAAACAGTTGCCATAATTTTATGTACATGTGAAGGAAAAAAGTTTTCTTATATAAAATTAACAAACTGAATCCGTAAAAATGTTAAGTCATCATAAGAAACAAGATTTGAGCAAGCACCTTTAATAATAATGAACTTGTGTCCAGATTTTTAAGCTAATTACTATCACAGGTTTCATATCCTCTGTCACTGACCTTACAGTGTTAAAACTATTGACCATAGTATACTGAGGTAATAAAGGTTGTTATTGTAATGAATAACAATTATAATTCCGAGTGTTTTGTGTAAGTCTTATACATGTATATGACAAGTCTTTACTTTGCAATGATCACATTTACAATTTTTTTTCAAATATATTTTTGTATTATATCAAATGAAAAACTGCAGTTTAATCATTAATTTCTCACTTCTGTGTGTATAAAAGCTTTAAAGGGGTAAAAAAATTCATGTGAAAATACTAAATACTTAATACTTTTGATTAAGATTATGCAGGTAGGAACAGTGTGGTCTTTTTCCTTTAATCCAAATGATAAATTAACAATTGAATATAGTATCCTTGTTTAAATTAAAACCAACCAAAACAAAACATTAAATGATAAATGAAAATAGAATTGATTTTAAACATATTTCATATTTCTATTTTATTTTATGTTTTAGGACTTGAAAAATAGATATCAATGTGTGAGGAAAACAAGGGGTGATGGTAACTGTTTCTTTAGAGCATTTGGCTTTGCTTACCTTGAAAAACTTCTTAATGACAGGACAGATTTAGAAAGGTATGTTCTTTAACTCTAACCCTACTATCAGCAAATGATTCTACCAATGCAACCAGTGCTGTTTAGATAGGCCGGCACGTTTTTACCGTCTAATCATGGTCTGCTCTGTTCAGAAAATCATTTAAAAATTTTCCTAAAAAATTAAAAGTGATGAATGGTTTTGTCTAGTAGAAAGGTGGGCAAGTTCATTGAATTAAGAGTTAATGTACCTATTGTACTAAGTTAGGCCTTAAAAGTCAACTGAATTTATTCTAATTTGGTTAAATTTAAAAAAACAACAACAAAAAATACATTTAAAGAATATAGAACCCTTTTGTCAAGTACATGTATGTGTTTTATATAATTGTAATGTTCATGTAATTACAAGCCATGACTGTCCATCTTTGTGTTTAAATTTTATATCTTACTCAAATAATTTCCTTGATGAGGATGGCCTTAGCTTAATTTTTGTCTGAAGTTATGTAGCGATCAAACTTAAAGATCCTGTAATGCATTTTTTTATGGTTTTATATCATAAATATAATGCTCAAATGAAGATTTATCAATACTGTTGGTTCCAAAAAACATTATATGTAAAGATATTACCAAATTTACATTTTTATGTTAATAAAGGGAGGTAATAAGAAATTTATTTTCTATAAAGTTTAAGTCAAATTTTTCAATAAGAAATGAATGCATATATATGTTAATGATTACATATAATGTGGACAAATATTTGCAGTACATATTTTACATATTTTTCGATGTTTGAAAATTGTTTTAGAAGAATAATTATATACATATATAAAATTTCTCTTGTATGTGGTAACAACCTTAATTACAAGTCAACATACAGGATCTTAAAACGTTAATGATTATTTAAGTTTGGTTAATATCTGGCACATATATCTTGCAAGAATGTACTTTCTACTTTTTAGTGAAAGATAGTGAAACTGCAGCTGAATTTAACACTTACCATATTGAATTTATATAAAGAACTCTTGTCCTTTGAGTTTAGAAAGGTCTTTTGACAGCCTGTACCTATACTGATATTCAACTCATTTTCAAAACAGATTTAAAAAGAAGGGAAGCATAAAGCTTTAAAGAACTGTGGTCATTAAGAATAGCAAGTTAAATACTGAATTATCTCTTGTTGTTCATTCTTTATCCACTAACAGATTACTGTTTGATGTCTTTTTTTAAGACACATATTGAAATTGTTTCTGTCTGTCGTATTTACTGTGAGTTTCTTTTACAATTTTTTTATTCAGTTTCTAACTTCACTACATATGTAGTAAGGGGCGTCTGTGGCCGAGTGGTTAAGGTCGTTGACTTCAAACCACTTGCCCCTCACCGCTGTGGGTTCGAATCCCTACAGGGACTTTGGATTCTTTCATGTGAGGAAGCTATCCAGCTAGTTTACTGAACGTCGGTGGTTCTACTCAGGTGCCCGTTCGTGCCTGAAATAATGCACGGAAGGGCACCTGGGGTCTTCCTCCACTAGTAAAGCTGGAACGTCGCGATATGACCTATACTGTGTCTATGTGACGTAAAACCCAAAACAAACAAAAAATATATGTTGTATTTATATAATGGGAGAGCAATCCTACAGATTTGTTCTCTATTTTTCTTAAATCCTGACTTTACTCTGTTAAGCACATTGTTTTATTTACAGCTATTGTTTTCCTTTCAATAAAAAGGCGATTCATACTTAATTAAGTTTTTATGTGTTTTACAGTTTGTTTATAATGTTGTCACTGGTTTTAGGTTCAGAGATGTTGCAAAACAGAGTAAAGCTGAGCTGGTCTCACTAGGCTTCCCAGAGTTTACAATAGAAGACTTCCATGAAACTGTAAGATCTCTCTCTCTTTGCTTTGTCATCATTATGTCTTACATATACATGTTCTGCTTGTCTAATTGTACATAGCAAGTACATATTATATACACAGCAAATGTTTTTCATTTTCTGGGATTATCTACATGTACATTGTATGTCATTATGTTGAAGATAAAAATGCATATTGTTTGTATGTATTATATGGGTAATGAAATAATACTTATTACAAGAACAGCTGGAAAGTTGCCAAACGATATTTACTGTGTGAGTGTAATTTGCCATCTATAACCAAAATACAATAGAAACAAAGACATAGCATCTTTAAAAAGCAACTTAAAAACACACACATAGTTATTTTGAATTCCTGTATACCTGTGCACATTAAAGATACATTGTTAATATACATATAAAGAACACTGGGTAATATGTCTTTTTATTTCAGTTTATGGATGTTGTAACTAAAGTGGAAAACAGGTGTTCACTAGATGAATTATTAGAAACCTATAATGACCAAGGACTTTCAGATTATATTGTTGTTTATTTGAGGTAAGCAGTTGATTACTTTAAAGTGGCTGATGATATAAATTATGTAGAAATAGTTTTATTAATGGTGAATGATGTTGTACATTCTCATGTAATAGTCAAAGTTGTCTTATTAGCTCCACTATTCGATAAGAATAAGTAGAACTATTGCAGTCACCCGAGCGTCGGCGTCAGTGTCGGCGTCTGCATCGGCGTAACCACTTATGTTAAAGTTTTTGTAATAGTTCAAATATTTTCAAAGTCCATTGACATATGGCTTTGAAACTTTGCACACTTGTTCACCATCATGACCTCAACCTGTAGACAAGAGGAGGTAACTCTATCAAGCATTTTGACAGAATTATGCCCCTTTTTCGACTTAGAATTTATGTTAAAGTTTTTGTAATACCTTAAATATTTTCCAAGTCCATTGACATATGGCTTTGAAACTTTGCACACTTGTTCACCATCATGACCCCAACTTGTAGACAGGAGGAAGTAACTCTATCAAGCATTTTGACAGAAATATGCCCCTTTTTTGACTTAGATTTTATGTTAAAGTTTTTGTAATACCTCAAATATTTTCAAAGTCCATTGACATATGGCTTTGAAACATTGCACACTTGTTCACCATCATTACCCCAACCTGTAAACAGGAGGAGGTAACTGTATCAAGCATTTTTTTTTACTATCAAGCACTAAGAATAGTCGAGCGTTGCTGTCCTACCGACAGCTCTTGTATTATATAAATATTTATTTTCAAGAAATGACAAAAGATATATATATATTAGATATATATTGTTGGGGGTGGGGTCTATGTGAAAATGGTTATGGTCGCTGATATTGAATGATTTAACGTTCATTGCTGCTAGGCCAAATCCTGTATGTGACACAGGAGTATTTCAAGCAAGGAAGCTATCCAATTAGCTCTTTGATTTATTATGTTTCTACCCAGATACCTGCTTGTACCTTAAAGTTACATTTAATAAATTTCATAAAAAACTAAGTAGCGACATTTCATTAATAAATTGGGTTTTATATCGACTCCAGGTCTTATTTTGGTGTACAAACAACAAAAATGAGTTTTATTAGCATGAAAATAGGTAACCTCATTGTGGCGAAATGGGAAGTACAATTTCTGTTTGCATGAGAAACTCCGCCTTCGGATCATCCGTACATCAATATTAAATCAACAAACATGACTATAAGTGGCAGTCCTAATTTAACGGTATATTTCCGCATTGTAACGGATGTTTTCATACAAATTTAATCTTTTTACGAGATGATTATTTTAACTGAACCCCAGGTTTAGTGCATCGTGAAGCTTAAACGGTAAAACTGTGTTTGCACAAGAAAATATCACATTTGCTGTGTACCGGATAGCAACTATAAAACTGTGTCGTAGCGCATACACGAGCTCATTATAGTCTTCATTTGCATGTTAAAATTCGTATTCGAACTTTAGTGTTACCGTGGGGTTTCCCGTTTAAAATCCTAATTTATGAACAATATTTGATGAGGTTTACAACAACACTATTAAACAGGTTAATAAAACTGTAGAATGTTTGATTTTTAGGCCGACGGCAAAATATTTTTACATATTTATTTAATGTAACTTTAAATAATGTATAAAGTAGCCCCTGATGTTATCTTTCAGTGGTAAATCTTAAAAGTTGCCATGGCCTTGACCAAACCTTCTTCTTTCCATCCCCACCATCTGTCTTAAATTTGACCTGAGTTGCAAAGTGATTTTTCAAAACTTATGCTTTTGCACTGCTATTGTTTAAGAAATAACATCGGCCTGAGAGGTGTATATCGGCTATTTAACACCAGTTTGGAGTTTTAATGCGTAGGAATTTACAACAAAGGCTGTAGGCCTGAGTGGTTAATTTTTTCGCATCAAAACGACAAAACTGGTGTAAAACAGCCGATATACATGTTATTTCGATTCTAACACGATAAAATAAGGAAGATGTTATTTTTTCAAGTGGAAATAACTTCTGTTGCTTATTTTTGTATAACGCTGTTCGATTTTCGCACCCTACTGTTGCTAAGATAAAGAAATTATTGAACAAAAGATATAATAAGAAAAAACGTTATTTTATCAAGTTTTCAACAATAAAAACTTACTTCGTATTGTCTTAACATGCCCCATTTATCATTCCTGTATATATAAATTGTTTATGAATGAGTTGTTTACTTACGATGACGTCATTACGCTGCTTACGAATTGGCGCCGTTTTGTCAAAATATTTATTTACTGATATGGATCAAATATGTGGCGTTACTGTATTTAAGATATTGTTTCAATATTGTATGAAAAGAAAACATTATAAGAATTGAAAATATAAATAAAAAAGCTTTTTATTGTTGCTTTAAAAGGCTTTGTAAACTATATAATCATGAAAACATAACAGCCGCATATACAAGTAGTCCCTAACCAGTGTTTATTGGCAGTTTAACACCGGTTTTTTTCCTTCTTTGTCTATAGTGACAAAATAACGTGGAGTGTGAGAATAAAAAAGGAACGTAATGATGACCATCAATGGCAGTTGTAATATGTCTGAATGAAAGTATTTTTAAGAACAGATGTTTCTTTGTTTGAGTTCAATATTGTAAATATTGTTCATTTTCAGATTACTTGTCTCTGGCTACCTTCAAAAAGAGGCAGATTTCTTTGGTAGTTTTGTTGAAGGGGGGAGAACAATGAAAGAATTCTGTAACCAGGTAATGTGACAAAGTTGTAGGAGTTTTTAGCTCACCTGTCACAAAGTGACAGGGTGAGCTTTTGTGATCGCTTTTCGTCCGGCCTTCCATCCGGCGTCCGTAAACTTTTACTTTAAATGACATCCTCATAAACCACTTAGCCAATTTCATCCAATTTCATCCAAACTTCACAGGAATGTTCCTTTGGTGGTCACCTTTGAAAATTGTTCAAAGAATTTAATTCCATGCAGAACACTGGTTGCCATGGCAACCAAAAGAAAAAACTTTAAATATCTTCTTCTAAAAAACCCAAAGAGCTAGAGCTTAGATATTTGGCATGAAACATCTTCTAGTGAGTGTCTACCACGTTTGTTCAAATAAAAGGCCTGGGGTCAAAATTGGCCCCGCCCCAGGGGGTCATTGATTTTCCCTATATGCATATACAGTTAAAACTTAAAAAATCTTCTTTTAAAGAACCCAAAGAGCTAGAGCTAAGATATTTAGCATGAAACATGTTCCAATGGATGTCTACCAAGTTTGTTCAAATAAGAGCCCTGGGGTCAAAATTGGGCCCGCCCCGGGGTCATTTTTTTTCTTTATATGTGTATAGCAAAAACTTAAAAAATCTTCTTTGAAAAAAACCAAATAGCTAGAGTTTAGATACTAAGCATGAAACATCTTCTAGTGAGTGTCTACCAAGTTTGTTCAAATAAAAGCCCTGGGGTCAAAATTGGCCCCGCCCCGGAGGTCATTGATTTTCCTTATATGTGTATAACAAAAACTTAAAAAATCTTCTTTGAAAAAACACAAATAGCTAGAGTTTAGATATTAAGCACAAAGCAGCTTCTAGTGAGTGTCTACAAAGTTTGTTCAAATAAAAACCCTGGCGTCAAAATTGGCCCCGCCCCAGGGGACATTGATTTTCCTTATACAGTGAAAGTTGAGAAAACCGGACGGCTTTCGGACCGAGGGTTTTGTCCCATTTCTCAGCGGTCTGGTATTTTCAATGTCCCCTTCAGCTGTTCAGGATCATATAAACAGACTAATGACTTACAAAGGATGCTGAACGTATATTTGCATTTTCATGATTATAAGTAAGTGTATTGCTTAATAAAGAAATGATAAAAATGCTATGCAATATGTTTTAATTGTTTTTGTCCCATTATTGCATATAAATACAATAAAATTTTGGATTTAAACGAACAGCAGATACCTCATAACGATGAAGTCCGATTACACCCCCATATGTTTACATTTAGGTAATGGATAATGATTTAACGAACATACATATAGTTTACTTTGTTTGTTTATAATAATGCCCCAACTATACCATATTTGTCAGGTAAAGATTTTTAAAGTAGGTCTCAGCAAAGTTTCACTGTCTTTAAATAATTTAAATTTATCTCTTATAGACAGCTGTCGTCAACTGATTTTAACTTATCAATTCCTCGTGCATTTTAGCATTTATATAAAACGGTTACATCTATACCTTGAAATAAAATCAAACTGTGAAATGTGACATTATTAAAAAAACCAGACAATCATTGTTCCGTTACCGCTCAGTTAGCGTATTAGACTCAACCAATTGATAAGTACACAAGGTTATTCACACCTTCGTCGTCCGGTATTGTCAGGGTAATTGTCTATATAATTCACTTTGTAGTCCCCTATCAACCGTCCGATATTCGGTTTTTACAGATTCCGGTATTGTCAATGTTTAATACAATAGTTTAAAGAAGGGAAAATTTGGGACTGAATTATTTGTCCGGTATTGAGAGAGTTCCGATTTTCTCAGCGTCTGGTTTTCTCAAATTTCACTGTATGTGTATAGCAAAAACTTAAAAATCTTCTTTGAAAAAACCCAAATAGCTAGAGTTTAGATATTAAGGATGAAACATCTTCTAGTAAGTGTCTACAAAGTTTGTCCAAATAAAAGCCCTGGGGTCAAAATTGGCCCCACCCCGGGGGTCATTGATTTCCTTATATGTGTATAGCAAAAACTTAAAAATCTTCTTCGAAAAATCCGAATAGCTAGAGTTCAGATATTAAGCATGAAACATTTTCTAGTAAGTGTCTACAAAGATTGTTCAAATAAAAGCCCTGGGGTCCAAACTGGCCCTGCCCCAGGTGTGTCATTGTTTTTCACTATATGTGTAAAGAAAAAACTTGACCAGCTAGACCTTAGATGTTTAGCATGAAACATCTTCTTATGGGTGTCTACCAAGTTTGTTCAAATAAAAGCCCTGGGTTTAAACTGGCCCCGCTACGGGGGCCTATATACAGGTGAGCGACTTCAGGGCCATCATGTCCCTCTTGTTAATTATTAAATTTGCAAATAAGTAAATTAGTTACTCTGCAATTTTCATTTAGTAAGCAGTATTCTGAGCTTTTGTTTTATTGTGCAAAAATGGCTATAATTGGCGTATTTTAAATGTTTTGAAATAAAGTTCATCATTAAGTACTAGTTGAAAAAAACATTACAATAAAAAACAGTGGTATATATATCATACCACCTTTGAATTTGTTTGAAAGGATAATAGATATAACATTTCAGGGACATGTTGAATGCAATTTTATATGAAGTGATAACAAATAAGAAAATTTGTGTAATCACATGATATTTTAAATTCTGCTAAAGTATAACAGCAAATACAATGTGTTACATGCCATTTTATGATTTTTAATGTTAACAATATTAAACATGTGTAGTAAAAAATGAAATAATGGTTAAATGAAGCCTTGTTCTACTGGAACTGAAAATGACTAGTGTTTTGCCACCAGTATAAAGCCAGGCCAGCCTGCACTAACACTGCATTAAACAGGCACTATACTGTTAGTTGACCAGCTTCGAATTTTCATCTTAATATTCTTAAAATTGATAATGGACAATTCCAAAATCAGCATGTTAAGGTGATATTATGCAATGCTGAGTGAAAACAATAAATTTTGAGACATGTACAGATTTAATCATAATTCATTTACCAATATATGTATATCTTTTACATTTAGGAAGTTGAACCAATGGGTAAAGAATCGGACCACATTCACATCATAGCCCTGACATCAAGTCTGGGTGTTCCGGTTAGAGTGGAGTACATGGATAGAGCCGGCACAGACAAATGTAACAGTCATCACTTTCCTGAAGATTCTACACCATTGATAACACTGCTGTATCGACCTGGACATTATGATATATTGTATTCTTGATGTCTGTGATGATACCATTGTAGTTAATGTATGGGTTATTTATAGTGTTAAAGCAGTGTATGGGTGGTGATTCTTGTGTAGGTGCTGTAACTAATTTGTAATATCCTTATAAAGGAATAATGATTAAATTTTGTTTCTTTCTGGAATGGGTCCATATAATCAGAAATTGATAACTTATAAAATTTAGGTAAATTTGGTAAAAGAAAACAAGTTGTGGCAGTCAAACTTGTAATTTTAGTTACATTTTTGAAAGGAAATTAGCAATGTTTTATCAATTGGAAAGGATCCAGTTAACAAGAAAAATACATTTTATTTACAACAAAATATTGATTTTCAACTGACAAGAAAATATTGTTTTTCAACTTGATTGTACATGTTTATTGTTGTATGAAATTGTACATTAGTAAATGATGATAAACAGATGTTTATCAGTGAAATATAAATATTTATCACCCATGCCGCTTTCCGACTCTGTCAAAATGATATTGCAAGGCAGTGCATATGTTTTGACGTAACATCATTTACATTATGCAAACAACATAAATACGCCCTAATGTAAAGTGTTACACTAAAGGTGCTGCGGTAACAAAATGATTATTTTTCACTGTAAACATTTATTTTCTAGGTATGTGAATTTTAGAATGTTATATTTGTGTATATTCATCAAATAGTTTATTGAACTTGTTGAGTAAAATGAATTGCTGCATAATATTATTTTATGCATGAAGTTGTTCAATAAAGTCAGTATTGAATCTACACTCATTTAATATCCTCTCTATATATATATTTCATTTACTAAACAATATTTTTTTTCATTGGAAATCAAAACTAAGTCAGTGAGTTATATTTAGTATTCTAAATTGTGGTTATTGTTTGTTTAAGACTTTTTCAAAACAAAGATTAAAGGTACACACTTCGTTTTTGCACTAAGTGTTGATATGCCATTAGCAAGTGATGGAAAGAAAGTATAATATACACGCATATTGTATCCAACAACCAGTATGCCTGTAAAAAAGCTGATAAATGTTTTTGCTAAGTGATAGAAACGTCTAGAGTAAATATGTATGTTTAAATGTAACATTTAACAAATTATTTCATTGATTTGATGTTTTATAATACATCCACCAGTAACAAAGTTGCATAGGAAAATTTCTGACTTTCACCACAACTGATTGTAATTCTTTCCATTTTGATTCTTTCCACATTTTTAGCTCACCTGTCACAAAGTGACAGGGTGAGCTTTTGTGATCGCTTTTCGTCCGTCTGTCCGTAAACTTTTGCTTTAAATGACATCTCCTCATAAACCACTGAGCCAATTTCATCCAAACTTCACAGGAATGTTCCTTTGGTGGTCACCTTTAAAGATTGTTCAAAGAATTTAATTCCATGCAGAATTCTGGTTGCCATGGCAACCGAAAGTAAAATCTTTAAATATCTTCTTTTAAACAACCCTAAGAGCTAGAGCTTAGATATTTGACATGAAACATCTTCTAGTGAGTGTCTACCAAGTTTGTTTAAATAAAAGCCCTGGGGTCAAAATTGGCCCTGCCCCAGGGGGTCATTGATTTTCCCTATATGCATATAGTAAAAACTTAAAAAAATCTTCTTTTAAAGAACCCAAAGAGCTAGAGCTAAGATATTTGGCATGAAACATCTTCTAGTGAGTGTCTACCAAGTTTGTTCAAATAAAAGCCCTGGGGTCAAAATTGGCCCACGCCCCAGGAGGTCATAGATTTTCCCTATATGCATATACAGTCCGACCCCGGTTATTCGACAACCCTTTATTCGAATACCCGGCATTATTCGAAGTAGATCGGCGGTCCCGTTTTTATCTCTATATAAATCAATATAAATACGAGCGTATTATTCGAAATGCATTATTCGAATACCTCCTATTTTTCGAGGTAAAATTCCGGTCCCGATTATACAATTATGAAAGAATTTCACACCTATTATTCGAAGCCAGTCTAATTATTATTCGAAGCCAGACTAATTGGCGCAGATCCACTCGCTGACCGGTCGACATGTGAAAAATATCAACAGTCATGCGTGCATTTAGACAGTCATGATAATAACTCTTTGTGTGTTGTTTAATCAACTTTAATTACCGATAATGAAAAGCAATGCAACGTGTCCGATTTTGTTACTGTTATTGCTTGAAGATGACGGCAATTATTTTCATACATACCGTATATGTAAATTTGTCAAAACATCCAACACATTTTTTTCATATATTGTAACGCTACATGAGAGCCTTTTTTCTAAGTTTAGCTGTAAATACCGTAGTGACAAGGCTTTGCGCGAAGCGAAACGATACATCATGTAGAATAAAATGCAAGTATTTATGTCTTCAATGTCAATACAACAATTTTTACGCATCTTTTCTTTAATATTTATTTTCCTCAATTGATTACAGGAAGTAAGTGTGTTGTAAACGGTAGTTTTGCTATGATTGGTCAAAGTGGAGTAGTTTTCGTCTATCATAATATTCCAATTTCGATTATTCGAACCCATCGATAACTCGAAGTAAATATTCAGTCCCAGGCACTTCGAATAAACGGGGTTGGACTGTAGTAAAAACTTAAAAAATCTTCTTTTAAAGAACCCAAAGAGCTAGAGCTAAGATATTTGACATGAAACATCTTCTTGTGAGTGTCTACCAAGTTTGTTCAAATAAAAACCCTGGGGTCAAAATTGGCCCCGCCCCAGTGGGTCATTGATTTTCCCTATATGCATATAGTGAAAACTTAAAATATCTTCTTTTAAAGAACCCAAAGAGCTAGAGCTAAGATATTTAGCATGAAACATGTTCTAATGGGTGTCTACCAAATTTGTTCAAATAAAAGCCCTGGGGTCAAAATTGGCCCCGCCCCGGGGGTCATTGATTTTCCTTATGTATGGCAAAAACTGAAAAATCTTCTTTGAAAAAACCCATATAGCTAGAGTTTAGACATTAAGCATGAAACATCTTCTAATCAGTGTCTACAAAGTTTGTTCAAATAAAAGCCCCGGGGTCAAAATTTGGCCCTGCCCTGGGGGTCATTGATTTTCCTTTTTTGTGTATAGCAAATACTTAAAAATCTTCTTTGAAAAAACCCAAATAGCTAGAGTTTAGATATTAAGCATGAAACATCTTTTAGTAAATATCTACAAAATTTGTTCAAATAAAAGCCCGGAGGTCAAAACTGGCCCTGCCCCAAGGGTGTCATTGTTTTTAACTATATGTGTATAGTAAAAACTTAAAAAATGTTCTTTTAAAAAACCCAATGAGCTAGAACTTAGATGTTTAGCATGAAACATCTTCTTATGGGTGTCTACCAAGTCTGTTCAAATAAACAAATAAAAGCCCTTGGGTAAAAATTGGCCCGGGGGGGGGGGGCTATATACAGGTGAGCGACCTCAGGGCCATCATATGAGGAATCATGACCTTGACCTCAGAATTGTTTTTATTGTCGGTAAATGACCTAAATATTCATGCACTTGTTTAATCATGATCATGTATAAAATGTGAAGCTTAGATCTATTTACATTGTTTAAAATTGACTGTTTTATTAGAAAATTCAATATATTCAAAAAGTTGTAAGGTTTTTATGACATGCATGTAAATATTTCTGCCCCACAAAAATATACTATACTGTACTTTGCTTTGTTGATCAATATAACACTAATAAATACAGACATTTAACATGACTTGTGTAATATTTTATGTTAATAAATTTAAACACAGGTCAAATAGATAGACAAATAACGTCATTTGGTGAATATATGCAGGCAGAACAATTTATGTTTAAATGAGAGTTTAACCAAAAGCTGCAAAATTGCATAATTTTACCATTTATCCCTTAACAAGCGATTTTCCATAGCCTCCCTTTGAACATTATTTTTTAATAAAAAAAACAAACGTTTTGAAACATTTTTGTATTGTATATGTTTTTCCTTCAATGGTAAAAAGAAAGGCAAACTAAAATTTATTGACAAGTATATGCAATGATGTTATGTCATGAATAAGTATAGCGAACACTTCTGTCCGGCATTTTTGTTTTAAGTAACTTGAAAAAGTATTTAAAATAATTATCAACTTAAAAATTCATAGGTACGTAGATTCTATTGAGGAGGAGTGTACTGAACAAGAGTGATAACTCTACCCAATATAATTTTTGAGTTACTTCCCTTTCATAGTTTACATGCTAATTTTTGTCGGGAGTTGTTTTTGATATATCAAATTAAAACTTCATTTCCTGAACAATTTGTGTCTAGACCATAAGTCATAAAGTGTTAAGGATATTAATTTGAATATTCAATGAATTTTCAAAATTGTTTGGTCCTGGCTATAATTATAAAACTGTTTTGTGGTTTTAATTTGAAATTCATGGATGAACACTTCCTTTTTAAGTACCTAACACAAAATAATGTGGTAAAATTTAATTGGGGTTTAGTTTTCCTTGGTTACCACCCAAGTTATCCAAATTTTATCTTTAAACAACATCTTTAACCAGGGTTGGGATTTTGACCAAAGTCCTTAGGGGGCTCCAAAAAAAATTTTTTAAATGGTTCCAGTCTGTTGCGTTAGTAGCAGGAGCTAAACATAGAATAAAAGTGAAATCTTTAGAAATCCCTTTCTCAGAAACTACAATGTTGGGGGCTTAGATATTTGGCATGTAGCATCACCTTGTGGTCTTCTACAAAAGTTAATAAGTCATGGCCCTGGGGTTAAAGTTGGTATTCATGCCCCTAGGGTCAAAAATGGCCTCACCCTAGGGGTCACTAAATTTATAAAAGAAAGGCTTATTTAGAAAAAAAAATAGTTCAGTCCTCTTTTATAAAACTGCAGTGCCAAGAGCTTAGATATTTTGCATGTAGCATTGCCAAGTGAACATCTACAAAAGATATATAAATCATGGCTCTGGGGTCATAATTGGTCCAGCCCTAGGGGTCACTTAATTTATATAGACTTGTATAGTAATAATATCTCGGAGACCTCCGAGACTGCAATGCATATAGATTAAGTATTTAGCAGGTAGTCCCAAAGAGTACTTAGTTTATATATAGACTTGTATAGTGCAAGAGCTTATATAGTTTGCATGTAGCATCGCATGGTGGATCTCCACATAAGTGATACAAGTCATATCCCTGGAATCAAAAAATGGCCCCGGCCTGGGGTCACTTTGTTTACATGGACTTGTAAAGTAAAATGCCCTAAATATTTTCTTCTCTGAAATTTCAATGCTCAGAGCTATGAAATTTGGATTATATGGAATATATTAAGATTTTAGATGCAGCATGATCTAATCAATAGTAGTGGGGTGGATGAATGGAAATTCTCTTTTTTCCCTTTCAATGGATATTCTCTTTCTTCCCTATAAAGACTGGTTAATTTACATGTACGTGTATATACACATCTACGGAAGCAAATGTATTAAATATCTAGATATGTATGAGGTCATTGTCATTCTGTTGTTAGGGAAACGAAACGAAATTATTAATTAAGAAAAAAAAAAACTACGGAGACAACTCCATGCTTACCCTCCAAATGAACTGAAACTTTTGTCCGCATATAATGACGGTCAAATTTCTGATAAACAAGTTGGTTAATATAATTCAATATTCTGTTAAATTTTCACTAATGATATGGTTAGCACAATAGAACATTCTGAGATATTGGTCAACGGCCTTCATATATGAGAATTGATAAATACATAAGCACAACATGCACGTGTCTCCGTTATTACTTTGTTGAAGCTATGATAGCTTACATTACGTTCCAGGTGAAAGTGTCATTACTTCCATCGCACATTTAAGGATGAAGTGTTGTTGGAAACGTTTGCAGTGGTACATGTAAATCTAAAAAAATAATCGACCAGTTGAATACTGTATAGAAGTAGTCAAGAGCAGTCTTGCTGTAGACTAATGGCAGTAGATTGACACTATACATGCCTGAACTGAAAAGTTAAACTTCTGAAACAATAATTGATTTGAGATTAAAACCATTTAATGCAATAAGGCAGATTTTGACAAAAATGCTTATTGCATTTTCCCCGCAAGATTCCTTTTTTGAAACCATGCGTTAGTCATTTCCCACAATTTTGACTACATATTTTAGGAAATTTATGATTAAAAGATAAAATTTCGTCTAAATTCGTACTGAATGCACGCCTTTGTTTGATGTATCTTAATTACTTAGACGCCCCTTTCCTTAAGAAATATATACTTCCGATAGATTAACGACTTAACCATACCTTGACTTTTTCCTTTCATTTCTTTTATCTGTGTTATCTATTCAAGGTAATCTTTAAAAACTTCTTGTCCGTATCATTTTACATAATAGTTTTGCTACTTGGTCCGCTTTTCGACTATTACTAAATCCCGGTGAACTGTAGTGAAACTGTTATTTACTATATATGATTTATTGAGGATAAACCTGTGTATGATGTTTTGTAGGTAAGTAAAACTTTTTTTCATTTTGGTCTGTAAATATTTTAAATCCTCGTTTCCAAAGGAAAGCGCACCTTTAATTGTTTATTTACACATTAATTTACGCGTGTATCTGTATCAGATAACATGACAAGGCCATTGGGACTGGATGGGGGAAAATAACTGAAAAGACGTCTGCTGCAAGAAGTTGACTTTTGTTTTCTAAAAACGTTTTTAGCTCGATTATTCGGAGAATAGTTGGGCTATCCTACTCATCCGGGCGTGGATGTCGGTGTAACATTTGACTAAACTTTTTCGAGCAACTCTATACAACATGCACTTAAGACAATTTCTTGTAACTTCACACACGTCTTTTGATTTTGACGGATTTATAGCCTTTTGTAATCTTTAAAAAATCTTGAACGCAAAACTAATTTTCAAAAATACTGAAGATATTCACTTGAAACTTAGCAATGACCTTCGGATAACAATTAGAGGTCACTTCCATAGGCCTATAATTCTGATGGACTTTTACTAATTTATCGCCCTTTGTGAGCTTGAAACTCTTTCGTGTCATTGATTTCTTAATTGGAGGTCACTTTCCATGCAGGGTTAAAAACTTTGACATTGATTTTGACTTTTTTATGGTCCTTTGCGAAGAAGGTTACTTCATGTCTGGGATTGTAGTTGGAGGTCCCTATCCAAGATTCATAACTCTGGCATTGGTTATGACTGAATAATCTCCCAATATTTTCTTGGTTTATCCAGCCTCCTCTACTATCCAGCACTCAAAATAGTCGATACCATCTTCTGCACATCATAATGAAATGTAATGAGTGTCCTCAGTAGTACATAAGGTTTTGCCCCAATAATATCTAACGAATGACATTTCAAAGGGATCTTTATACTTTTTATGATGATGATGATGATAATAATAATAATATCTTTATTCAGAGACAGTAATCCATGAAGGTATACCATCGTTAAAAATAAATAACACGTCTTAATTTTTAATTGTAGCATTCTAAACAATATAAAGAAACATAACACAAAACATCATAAAACAATAACAACATTTAACTATTCCATTAAGATTTTGCCCTATAACCTTTTTGACAAACGCTCCTTTTAGATACTAAATATCATTTATACAATTTTCATTTACAAATACTTAAACAAATATGCATGCATAATAATTATTATAACATAATGACATGAAGATAATTATTTGATCTGCAAGATATGTTTTTATACTTATTTTTAAAAGATGTCAGAGAATTAGAAGAACGGATATTAGATGGTATTCTATTCCAAATCTTTGCACCATTGTAACAAAAAGTATTTTACCATAGTTTGTGAGGTGTTTAGGTATAACTATGTCATTATGTGATGCTGATCTAAGTTGTGAATTTCATTGCAGGAAAAGGTAAAAATTTCAGATAAATAAGATGGCGCTAGGTTATTACAAGCTTTATAAATAAGAATTCCAGTATGAAAATTACGACATCCATCCAAGTTCTTTCAGTATAGCTTGATTTCTTGTTTGTGATGTTTGGTTTAATATAACCCTTGCAGCTCTTATTTGTATGTTACCAATTGTATTCAAACTTTGCTCCAAACAGAAGAACAATAATGAAAATTCGCCATTATGAAATAAATGTTTCATTTCATCTGTCAAATGATAAGATATACGCCTCAATAATGCTAAAATGAGTTCCGTTTTGAACAAAGTGCTTCAGTATGGTAATTTACATAAACAGCATAGTAAAAATACATATTGCATGTTTCGGTGATTTCTCTTAAATACCTCGTGTGTGCTTATAAATTTAATGATATGCAAATGACATTTTTATCAACTTTGCTTGTAACATCACTTTGGATTTTGTTACTGCAGTATGTAAATTAATATAAAAGCTGAGAAAGCATCTAGATTTTGTGCATACAATGTATTTAACTTCAAAATCGCAATGGTATCATTACATTCTATATCTTCATAGAATGAAGGTTACTGATAGACTGTAAAGTATACGAGTATATGTGTTAGATACATCACCGAAATAAGGATGTGTTTGTCTGTTCGTTCGTTCACTCGTTCGTTCGTTCGTTAATTTATTCATTTGTTGTTTGTAAAATTGAACGCGTGAAAAATTTCGCAAATATTTTCTGCGTTGAATTGATAGCTACAATAATAACCACAAAACAAATAATTATATGATCAGTTAAAATGACGTACGGACGCACGCACTATAATTATATAGTTGTTAATACACCACTGCACGTTTGTAACGTCGCTTTTCGTTGGATAATCGTGAAGTTTACCTTATTAGTTAAAAAGAATGTTGACAGGTTATATGGCCCTATTTAAACGGCTTTTTGTAAATATAACCCTCGCCTAGCGGCTCGGGTTATATTTACAAATAGCCGTTTATATAACCACAATATAATAACTAATATTATATCCATCGAGTACATGCTAGTATTCAAAGTTAAATCCATTTTACAAAAGAGATAATATGAAGTCAGAAAATAAATGAAAATCGCTCATGTTTACGACAACAATTTCAAATTGTATTTAGATACAAATACATACAAATTACAACAACCATTCAGTTATATTTTAGCAAATAAACCCATTATAGTCCCTAAATATATATATATTTTTTTTGGATAAATTTTTGCTGATTTCACTGAAAAGTGTATCTTTTCATGTGATCAGATGTTAATTATGCCTTCAACCTTTTTAATATTGTTTTGCGTTTTAACTATACTGTGAGAATTATTATACTGGATGCATTTAATGCATAGAGACGAACCGATCATATTATTACAAACATGCAAATTTCTTGAACACCTGCTTGATCAAATTTCTCTCTGACTTTTTTTTATCAATGAACTAAATACCTATTAATTAATTTCTTACATATGAAATTATGCAACATAAAATAGCGGTCATGAACACTATATACAATGATTATTTTTCTGCCCAATTACAGAGTAAGCCGTGTGTTGAACTTTTCACACAAAAGTGTCAAAGTTTTTCCTCCCTTTTATTATCCCATGGGTAACTATTAAACGATAATCGTACACACTGAGCATTGTTATGCAATACTGAAATCACATGCAAATTGAAACCAACCGCGAACATAACCGTCATAAAATTAGTCATTAAAATTTTCTGTTTAGACAAGATTTTAGATTTTTTTTCTTCCGAAATTACTGCATCGGAAGTCCAAGTCACCCTCAGCAAGAAATGTTTTTGTTAAGATTTACATTGGTTTCTTTTGTATTCTTTCATACTTTTAAAAGGCGACGGTGGCCTAGTGGTTAAAGATGCTGTATGTTTTGTGATTGATATTGTTACTGTCTGTATACCACACTTGCAAAAAAAAAATATATATGTATATAATTATGAAGTAAAACAATTTTCAAACATCGAAGAATATGTAAAATGTGTACTGCAAATATTTAAACACATTATATTTAATCAATAAATTATATGCTTTCATTTCTTATCGGAAAATTTGACTTAGAATTTATAGAAAATAAATTTCTAATTATCTCCCTTTATTTACATGAAATATTAAAATCGGTAATATCTTTATAAATAATGCTTATTGGAACTTACAATATTGACAAATCTTAATTTGAGCACCATATTTATGAAATTAAACCATGAAAAAATGTGTAACAGGAAGGTGTCTTCCCTCAAAGAGATCATGGGTTCGAGCCCTACTCGGGTCACGACCATGTTTCTTCATATCACACCAGTAAAGCCTCGGTCTCACTTACTCCCGGCAGAGCCCAGGACCATCCCGGTAAGTTACCGGGATGATCCAGGACGATCCGGGATGAAATTATTGTTGCGGTCACACTTATCCCGGCAGCACTACGGTAGTTTCCTACTAACCACCCAGGATGCGCTCCGGATCATCCAGGCAGAGCCCAGGTGAAGCTACGGTTCATGCCGGTGCTTCCCCGGTCGTTCCCGGATGACACCGGAAGAGCCCCGGTTGACCCAGGCAGAGCCCCGGTCGATCCAGGCAGGGCCCCGGAAGAGCCCAGGACGATCCAGGCAGAGCCCCGGTAGAACCCCGGTGGATTGAAAACGCCCGAAAATGATAACATTGACACATAATTTTTATTTAATATAATATCTATTGTTCCAGAATAGTTATTTATGATGATTTTCTGAAAGAAAAAAACAAACTATGCCATACTGGATAGAAGGGAAATGGGAAGGCTTTTAATACAAAGAAGTTCAATCATCGCAAATTGTCCTTATTCTTTTGAAATGATCCGGGCTTTGCCGGGGCTCTACCAGGATCAACCGTAGCTCTACCTTTATCCTCCGGGGCTCTGCCTGTAGTTACTGGGGCTCTGCCGGCATATACCGGGGCTCTACCGTAGCTCTACCGGCTATATCATACCCCGGATCATCCCCGGTTTGTGCCGGCAGAGCTACGGTACTTTCCCAGTATAACCCCGGTCGTTCCCGACAGAGCTAAGGATGAAGCCGGCAAAGCTATACCTTCCCGGATCATCCCGGCAGAGCCCCGGTGATATTAAATATTTTATTCCATCCAGGGTCGAATGCCAGATGTTCCCGGATCATCCCGGATCATCCAGGACGTTGCTGGCAGAGTTACGGATGTACCCCGGTTGTTCCCGGTCGTACCCCGGTCGTTCCCGGATCACCCCGGACGGCTACCGGGGCTCTGCCGGAATGTAAGTGAGACTGTAGCTTAATGGTTGGTTCCGGGAAGCGGACTCGAAAGTGATTAATATAAGGTTCGCCATTGAGCTTGAATAGTTTAAAATAATTCTTTTGAAATGATGACGTGATTTTATGAAAGTGGCGTGTTGAGGGCATAACGACTGACATTACCACAGATGTTGTGCCAAATGGAGAATGTTGTCTATAACACCCTTCATAAACGAACTTTTTTTCAGATAACTGTAAGGAAAGTCTCTTAATTATAATTTACAATTACTTCCTAAGCGTCATTGAATACATAGTTTTCCGTGTCATATCCATCGCATTATTTATTCTTTTTCCGTGTATTGAAGTCATCTTTTTCCGCTGTCAAATTGGTCGTAAACATATTTCCATTTTGTTTCTATCGAATTCAACGTTTCCAATGATACTAATAACATTTGTTTCCACATGAAATCTGTAAAATTCGTCGTGTTTTTTTTTTTTTTTTTTTTTTTTTTTTTTTATTCATTTATTATTTTCAAATCAGTTTTTTTTATCACGATTATGAAAATTGTCGCGATGGCCCTAACAGGACACCGTAAATAAGAGATAAGGGGTAAAAAGGGTATTAGCAACTTTGTTTTACGCCGCATTTCATTTGTTTATTCAGTAGATCTTATCTGAATGTAGTTATATTTGTCGACTAGCTACATCCGGGTAGATTTAAAATCCGCGTTCGGAACACGTTTAACTGCAGTACAACAATACGCCCTAGGCAACATAATTTGAACAAAATGATATAGATCTACGAAACAAAATAACTTGTAGATATGAAATAAGTTTTAATGTGCATGATTAAATAATGGATTAACACATAAATCGGACCTAAAAATCGATTTAAATGTGCAGAAATAAAGGTGTGTGTTGCGAGTATTGTATAAAACGGTAAATGTTTATACAACAGTTAAACATATATCGAACTGTTATGAAACTATAATAAATAGCATACTATTACACCAAATACTGGCGAATGTATTTGAAACGGGTCATTTATCAAACGGTTCAAAAAGCATGGTTTACAGTACACGTACACTGAGATTGTTTAAGGATAGTTCAAATATCCACATTGTTTGAAAGCATTCTACATACATATTTATTTAACAGATTCGTTATACTATATATAGTTAACGTATATTGGATTATATTGAAAGAAAGTCTGTGAAAACGGAATAATTTTAGCAATCGATTGTCATTCCTACACGGAATAATTCTTGGCAGAATAGATAGAAATAAATGTTTGACGTCATTTTAGGTGTGAGGGAAAACTACGCGTATTGGTAGACAATGGGGAAAGGTGAGCACGAAGAATCAAATGGTTATTCCAGCGTGTATATTGTTGGTGATATTGATCACGGCAACAGGTTTGTAAACACGGACTTACCACATAATAAAGTGAGACCTGAGCGAATGGACGCACGAGATACCAGTGCAGATGAGGAGCCAATGAGCGCCGACCATGCGCAGGCGTTGCAGAGGTTGAAGGATAGGAGGGAGAGAGAGCCTTTATTCTACTGTAAGATTGTTACAAGATGGCCGCTACAATCTTTCTGTAAGTTATTATTTCTATTATTGTGCAGCCCTTCAAACCTTGATGGTAACGTTGCACAGCTCTAACTGCATGCACCGATTTTGTTAAAGATATATTTTTAACAAATAAAATGATTACCCTGACGGTCTTTGATTACTTTTCAACTTTTATCCTTAATCTTTTAACCCATTGAAGTTTGATTTTTCTTCCTTGTATGACTAGACGACCAAAAGAGTTTGATATTCTGTTAATAATGCAACATATAGTTTAAACAAAGAAATTGAAATCCCTTAAACTTTGAGTAGACAGTTTCAGTGAATCTATAGCAGTTTATATGTTGATTACTTCATACAAATTCAATATAATCATGTGGAAATGATTTATTTTTTTAAACTTAAAAAAAAAACGAAAATCATTAAACTATCATCGCCAGTCCTGAGGTGACGATTTCTTTTATATTATAATGGATGGTCGTGATGGAAAAGCTCTCTTTTGAAAAAAAAACAACATATAAATATATCAGCATCCAAAGCAATAAATATAACATGCCCCCCTCCCCCCTAAAAAAGCCCTGAAAATTGTTTGAGAATGCTAAAACTTATATAATTTCAGTTAATAACAAAATAATAAGAATTCACACATGTCGTATAAATACTAACGGCATGAAGAGTGCTATTTGTTTTTCCCGCTTTAATTAAGCTTTTTTTTTATCTTTCCTAGTTTACAGAAGAAGAAAATCAAACAAAAAGCCCCCAGATTTTCTATGTTATTTCATAGTTTAGGTCTTATGCACTTATAAAATTTGACATGATTTATGACCTTGCAGTCGCCCGCCACGAAATATATGTTTTCTATATAATGTTTTCCGATATATCTTCTCCGGCTTTAAATTTTATTTGTTACATGCACATTTTTTGAAACTTGATTAACATAGATTACAATTAATCTAAAACCAGACCTAGGTCGTTGCCCGTATGAGGAATTAAATACCCATGCTTACATAAACTAACATTCATTATAGTTTTATTTACAAGATCTGTACATTGTTTATTATATTGATTCATTCTTATTTTTGTGCCCCCACTTTAGTGGCGGGCATTAAGATTTACCCTTGTCCGTCCGTCCGTCCGTCCGTTCCCTTTTGTGTCGCACGTAACTCAAAAAGTATTTGACATAGAGTCATGAAACTTTACAGGAATGTTGATCAGCATGTGACGCTGTGCACCTAGGTATTTTTTGTCTGGCTATTTTTTGTAATTTTTAGAGATATTGCCCTTGACTTAGTAAAATTTTGCAATTTTCAACTTGTGTCGCATGTAACTCAAAAAGTATTTGACCTAGAGTCATGAAACTTTACAGAAATGTTGATCAGTATGTGTAGTTGTGCACCTGGGTATTTACGTCTGGATATGTTTAGTATTTTTAGAGAAATTGCCCTTGACTTGGTAAAATTTTGCAATTTTCAACTTGTGTCGCATGTAACTCAAAAGGTATTTGCCCTAGAGTCATGAAACTTTACAGAAATGTTGATCAGTATGTGTAGTTGTGCACCTGGGTATTTTCGTCTGGATATTTTAGTATTTTTAGAGTAATTGCCCTAGACTTGGTAAAATTTTGCATTTTCAGCTTGTGTCGCATGTAACTCAAAAAGGATTTGACATAGAGTCATGAAACTTTACAGGAATATTGATCAGCATGTTAAGTTGTGCACCTGGGTATTTTCGTCTGGATTTATTTAGTACTTTAAGAGTTATTGCCCTTGACTTAGAAAATGTTTGCAATTTTCAACTTGTGTCGCATGTAACTTAAAAAGGATTTGACATAGAGTCATTAAACCTTATGGGAAGGTTGCTCAGCATATTTAGTTTTGCACCTGGGGTTTTGCTTGTGGATTTATCCAGTATTTGTATAGTTATTTCCCTTGACTAAGTAAAAACTGTTAAAATTATGTTGTTTATTGTTCCTTGAGTGCTTGAGTGCGTGAGTTAGAATCGACCAACTTTACAGGAATAATGATCAACATCACTTAATTACAGGAATAATGATTCACATCACTGTGAAGCTATTAACCTGGGACTGTGCATGTGGATTTTTTTCTCTTTTGTTAGAGTTATTGCCCCTGACTTACAGTAGTATACATTTGCAATTTTCAACTTGGGGTTTGCTTGTGGATTTATTCAGTACATTGTATTTGTAAAGTTCCTGCCCTTTACTTAGTAAAAGATTTTTAGTTTTCAAAAAATATTTGACCTAGAGTCATAAGATTGACAGAACAGTGGCACGGTGGGGGCACCCGTGTCCTATGGACACATTTCTAGTTTATACATGTAGTATAAATTCCACTTCTATCTTACCTGATTGCTAAAATCACGTGTAAATGTGTTTTAGAATAATATTAGTGAGATATCAATAATATCCCACTGGTTTGAGTCTTAGTTAAATACAGAAATTCGGTTCCAGTTCTAAAGTAACGTTCTATAAACCATTTTTACAATACGACATTTCCATAGAAACGGAAGTAGCATTTGGCGTATGTGCATTACGCACTCTTAATGATGCATTCGATACCCATAAGAAGATACGTTTCTTTTTGAGTAAATATTGAATTTATCTAACTTAAAAGTAATTTTTTTATATTTTGATTTTGTGGTTTTGAAAATATATTGAAAGATTCTATGTTTTTAAAATGACACATTCTATATTTGCTTAAACAAATGCTCCCCTATAACAAAAATATTCACCTCTACAAATATTCCCCTAAAAATAAAAAACAATCCTCCACATCTTCTACGCAGTTGTTTGGCATATAATCAATTGACAGCACAATTTGAGACATGGTTTATCCTATGTTATATTTTACTGTTGCGTGAGTTAAGAAAATTTAAAATAAAATCAGAAAAAAGAAATACGTCTATACAAAAACCCCAAGCTGATAAGTTCCATAGCAGCTTTATAATGTTCTTTATGGAAATATATAGGTTAACATATGTTTTGAATTATTAAATATTTCACATTAAAATAAATACAGGGTAGATATTCTTATGCCCCCGAAGGGAGGCATAATATAATCGCACTGTCTGTCCGTCCGTCCGACTGTCCGTCTGTGCGTCCCCACTTAGTTCGTCTCCGGACTGTAACTTTGTCATACATTGAGGGATTTTGTAATAACTAGGCACAAATGTCTACCACATCAAGACGATGTGTCGCGTCCAAGAACCACAAAGGTCAAGGTCACACTATCATTTTGAAGTTTCACATTATCGCAATTAGAGCAAATAGGTACACTCATTCGTGTCCGGACTGTAACTTTGTCATACATTGAATGATTTTAAAATAACTGGGCATAAATGTCAACCACATAAAGACGATGTGTCGCGTCCAAGAATCACGTACCTAGTCACACTATCATTTTGAAGTTTCACAGTATCGCAGGTGCACATAATCGTGTCCGGGCAGTAACTTTGCCATGCATGGAAGTATTTTAAAAAACTTGGCATAAATGTCAACAACATCAAGGACGATGTGTCGCGTCCAATAATCACGTCCCTACCTCAAAGGTCAAGGTCACACTACCATTCTGAAGTTCACTTAATCACAATTAGAGTTTATAGTTACACACATTCGTGTCCGGGCTGTAATTTTGTCATGCATCGAATGATTTTAAAATAACTAGGCATTAATGTCTACCACATCAAGACGATGTGTCGCGACAAAGGCCCATGTCCCTACAAAGTCAAGGTCACACTTATAGTTTGAAGGTACTCATTCTCTCGAGAAGAGATTGAAGATATACATTCATGTCCGGACTTTAACTTTGTCATGCATGGAAGGATTTTAAAATAACTTGGCACAAATGTCTACCACATGAAGACAATGTGTCGCGGCTAAGGCTCATGTCTATCTGTCCCCACTTACACAACAATCAAGTCCAGACTTTTACTTTGTCATGCATTGAGGGATTTTGTAATAATTTGGCACAAATGTCTATTTTATAACAACATTTTGTCGCGTTCAGGAACCACGTCTCTTCTTCAAAGGTCAAGGTCACACTTATATTTTGAATGTTCATGCTATCACAATTAGAGATTACAGGTACAATAATACAAAGAACAATATTCAGCAATTAGTTACTTTCACTCTCTTTTCTTTTTATAATACCTGCATGCTTAAGAAACCTTTTCGTGGGCATTCGTCCCTTGAGTGACAGCTCTTATTCTATCTCCTTTTCTTCTTCAATATTTCAGTGGTGACATTAGGGGGCCATATCTTGATGATTCTGATATCAATTATACTAGTGGGTTCTGGGTATGACCTACTTCCGGTAGACTTTGAAAATCTACCGCTTGAGATCAACGATCAGCCGTGGAGACCAAGGGATCTTGCCTGGACATACAGAAATGAATTTGACACATATTATGACCGGACACCGATAACTGGATACCGTGTTAAATCATACATTCGGGCTAATTTTGACCTTTACTACGATGCTGACAACGGAAATATTTTCACTAAAGAACGATTACAGAAAATACAAAACGTGGAAGATTCACTCACCTCAGTAAGCGAATACCAGAACAAATACTGTCAGCTTAATTCAAGTCTTACCGGATGTCAGAAGCCAATTTCTGTAATACGGTATTTTGACGGAACATTTTCCAGCGTTAACGCGGTGTTTGATGATCCAAATTTCGACAATATAGTGGCGGTTTTATACGAAGCATATACAAACAATGCAACCAGAGCAAACTTCCTGTTTTTTCTCGGAAAATCTCATGAGATCACATCAACAAAAGCTTATTCTTCAATTACTAGATCGATTGTACCTATGGGCTATCCCCTTCAGGGTTACGCAGACGACGAAGATTATGAAAAATTGATGAGGTCATTTTCTGTCAAACATATGAAACCAACTCTCGTGTATGTTCGCGAGAACTATGACGAGTTTGATTTTAGTTACAGATCCGACATGATTTGGTTGGAAGACGTCTTTGACCAGGCAATGAAAGATGTATTCTGTGCATTTGGAAGCATATGCTTCATATTTTGTTTAATACTGATCCATACCCGATCTCTCTGGATCACAGGCTTTGCGATCTTTAGCATTTTGTCGTGTTTTGTAATAACGAATCTCATTTATAGAATTGTCCTCGACTTTCACTACATTGGATTTTTTCACGTGCTGACTTTGTTCATTGTACTGGGGATTGGAGCAGACGATATTTTCGTATTTTATGACGTTTGGAGAAATACAGCATATGAAGCATACCCAAGTCTTGCCCACAGATTGTCCGACTCTTATAGAAAGTCAGTATTCAGCATGTTATTTACGTCTATTACAACGTCAGTTGCGTTCTTTGCGAGTGCTATATCACCACTTCTAGCCACGAGATCGTTTGGTGTATTTTCTGGCCTCGTAATCATGGTCAACTACCTTTCCGTAATCTTGTACTTTCCAACAGTTGTGATAATGTATCACACAAAGTTTGAGAAGTTTAAATGGCCATGTTTTGTGTTTTGCAAGAGATTATATCGTGAAAATTGCACATGCTGCACAACGGAAAGTAACGATTCATATTCGAACAAAAGACGGAAAGATACCGTTTTGAATTCAAAATTTAGTGACAAAAATGGTACTGTTTTAAATAGTAAAACATCCAATGGCATTCAGTCAAGTGAAAGCCCTAGTATCGCTAATGGAAATGTACAAGTTAGCATTAAAGAAAATAGAAACTCGTTTACTACGCAGATCAGCATTAATAATACCGAAAGTTTTGAAAAGGCCGAGAATGGCTTTGTGAATAACGCTTTTGAAGTTGACGAGTCTAAAAATGTTCCTATCACGAATAAAGATGCAACTGACAAAACAGATGGTGATGAAAGAAAAACTGTTCCAAAAAAGCGGAAAGAAAAATCCATCATGGTACGTTTCTTCAGGGATAAATATTCAAAGTTTGTGACACACAAGATTATGAGATTTGGTATCCTCGCTGTCATGGCAACCGTTCTTATCTTTTTCACGGTGCAGGCCTCAAGATTGGAACCAGATGACGAAGGGGTAGGTGTTAATGTTTTTTTCAACGTGATAAATACAAGTGCAAATGTACTTAAGGTTATTTTTTTAATGTCTCGTCATACCTGTGCTTTGAGGTGTCCCATTACTTTACCTGTATTTAATCAGTGTTTATGGGAATGATATTACAAAATTTGCGAGCTTTTTTTTTGGGTACATATTCACAAGCTACATTTTAAATAACATTAATGTTCTCAAAATATCGTTATTTATCATGTGTGCAGCAAAATGATCAACATTTTGTAATAACATTCTTGCAGAAGGAACGTAATATTTACCTAAAGGCCCATTATATCCCCAAAAATGCTTCTATTCTTATTTTTTAAAAGCATTTTTAGCTCGACTATTCGAAGAATATGAGAGGTTTTGTAGTCGCCCCGGCGTCGGCGTCAGCGTCCGCGTCGGCGTCTGCGTTGGTTAAAGGTTTTTGTAAAGTCAAATATCTCAATTATTACTTGAGATATTCAATTCAAACTTACAATACTTATTTATAGTAACAAGGTACATTAGATTGACAAGTTGGATAACTCTGCCTACAATATTGACAGAATTATGCCCCTTTTTAACTTAGAAATTTTGGTTAAAGTTTCTTGTAAAGTCAAATATCTCAATTATTGCTTGAGATATTCAATTGAAACTTACAATACTTATTTATAGTAACAAGGTACATCACATAGACAAGTTGGATAACTCTGCCTACAATATTGACAGAATTATGCCCCTTTGGAACTGAGAAATTTTATTTAAAGTTTTTTTGTAAAGTCAAATATCTCAATTATTGCTTGAGATATTCAATTTAAATTTAAAACACTTTTTTATAGTAACAATGTACATCAGTTTGCAAAATTGCATAACTCTGCCTGCAATATTTGCAGAATTATTTGCCCCTTTGAAACTTAGAAATTTTGGTTAAAGGTTAAAGGTCTTCAAAGATATTTACTTGAAACTTTACACATGCACTTACGGTCATAATTGGAGGGTCATAATTGTATGTCACTGACCAAGTTCCATAACTCTATCTTGCATCAGGGCTGATTCATCTCCCCTTTCCTACTTAGTCTGTTGGTTAATGTTTACATTCAAGTTTTACATACCTCAATAAGTATTAAAGATATTTATTTAAAACTTCACATATGCATTTAGAATTTAATTGTAAGTCACTGACCAAGTTCCATAACTCTATCTTGCATTAAGGCTGATTCGTATCCCCTTTTCTACTTAGTTTATTGGTTAATGTTTACATGCAACTTTTACATATCTCAATAACTATTAAAGATATTTATTTAAAACTTCACATATGCATTTAGGGTCATAATTGTAGGTCAGTGACAAAGATCCATAATTCTATCTTGCATTTAGGCTGATTTTTCTCCCCTTTTTGGTAAAGTTTTGGTTGTAAGCTGTTATCTCAATAACAACTGAAGGGTTTGTGCCTTTTTTGGGACAATTTTATGCATTAATAATAATAAAGCAGTGATTTACTTGATAAAACATCTTAATAACAAGCATTTGTACCTTTTCTGTCAAATTTATGTATTCATAGGTAATTAGTATTATTATACTCAAAAAACACCTTTGTGACATTACCTTATGAATAGTCAAGCCAATACTGTATAATTAGACTCTCTCTAAGGCCTATAACATGAATTTTAAAAAAAAATAGCCGTTTTGTGAACTTAAAAAATTTAACATTATCAAGTTTCTTTTACTATCAAGCACTTAGAATAGTCGAGCGTGCTGTCCTACCGACAGCTCTTGTTTTATTTTTGGTGTCTTTTTATAGTTTCCAAAAATATTCTTATCGGACAAATACCTGAACCTTCTTTTCTTTGTGTTGCTTTTATGGCAATAAGTACTTTTATGGTGATTTAGTACTTTGTATGGAAGTTAAAATACTATTTTGTGTACATTTTGCTACTTTTTTGAGACAAAATGTGTCACATTCAGGGCTTCTTTTGCCAAGTGATAAGCAGTTTTAACATGCTGTAAAACTGTGATTCAAATGTTATTAAAATCATTTTTGCATTTCTAAAGAGTGAAACATGTATTTTGATGTCGAATGTACCTTTAAACGACAAATAAATAAGATAAACTATACTACGGTATTAAAGTACATCTGCCAATTAAACTTGGCGTGTAGGTTGATTGTTGATATGAATTGGGGTTGTTGTTTATTTTCTAAAATAAATTATTATTTTGATTAGCGGATTCTTCTGCTCTATTGTTATCGTTTGCAAACACAACTTTTCTTACTTTATAACCACCTAATTTGACCTTAGTACTGTAACACTTTATGTCAAGTAAACAAGTCAGCATTCCAGGTCAAGTTTTTTAAATCGCATATTATATGTTATTTGAACATTTGCCCATTTGATTAAACATATTTTTTCTCCTTGATTAGGTTCATATATATTATTGCTATTTTCTATATCCTCTTTTTGAATCCTGGCATTGAAATAATGTAACGTGATCTTTTTGAAGTTGACATCATTATTATTAAGATAAACTCTGTACCTAATAAAATCCCATATATTTGAGATAATTCATATTGAAATTAACATCATTAATATTTTTAAAACAGAATTTTATGGCACGAATATCTGATCACATGTATAGTTGCTATACATTCATATGTTAGCAATATATGTAATCAATTTTTTTAGAAAATTTCGAAGCATGAGTAAAGCTGGTTTAAGAAAAAGGTGGATATTTTAAATTCCATCTACCTACTTAAACAGATGAAACAAATAAATAAATAACAAGAAATGTCAAGACATTTCAGACTTTAAAGGCCCAGTAAGCATCAGAAATGCAATCATTGTTATTTTTTCAAAAGCTTTTATAATTTGTTGTCCTTTAAATGTTTCTAATGTTACTAATTGACCGTAAAGCTGAACCATCTGTTGCTTCTTTTGCATTTTCAAATAGTATTGTTATAGTAATTACGCTTCCCGAAGGGTGAGCATATTCGCCGCTTTGTCCGTCCGTCTGTCTGTTCATCCGTTTTTATTATCCGAGACATAACTTTGAAACAACAAGAGGTGTCAACATGCAACATTTTAGGGAGATAGAGCTCGTTGAAGAAAAGTGTAGTGCAAAAGAACCATAACTATGTCTAGCCTAATTTTGGATTTATTGCCCTTTGTTCATTTTTACACTTTGAACTTTGCCCTGGGCATAACTCTAAAACCATTAGAGATATCAAAATGAAACTTTGTTGGTTGATTGACCTCATTAAATAAAAGTACAGTGCAAAAGAACCTTAACTCTGCCTTGCCTAATTTTGAAGTTATAACCCTTTGTTAATTTCTACGTTTTGAGGATTGTCCAGGACATAGTTCTTAAAGTATGATAGATATGAATTTGACACTTTTTAACTAGATAGATCTAATTGGATAGATGTGCATTGCAAAATAACCATAACTTTGCCTTGCTTTATTTTGTAGTTATTGCCCTTTGTACATTTTCAACTTTGTGCAGGACATTACTCTGACACTACAAGAGGTATTCTTTTATGTGTCCAAACCCTATTGGGGGAGCATCACTCGGTTCAACCGGCTCTTGTTTAGTTTTTTGTATGAAAGTCAAAAAACTACTTTGATTTCCTTGTGCAATCTTTATCAAAAATTATTTCACATCCAACTCAATTTTCTTCAGGTGATAAACATTTTTCATGTTCTAAATCTGTTATTACAACATCATGAAACACAGATATTTTCCTTTTCGACGGAAGGTTTTATGTTGCACTCTAGAAGATATGTTTTAGTAATTTGAAGATATATCTTGCAGTTGAAAGTTCTCAAGGACAGCCATGTATACAGCCAAGCAGAAAAGCATGCATCAAGCTCTTTTGTACTCAGTAACGCCGACAGAACTTTGATTTTATACATTGTTTGGGGCATGCACCCGAACGACATGAGTGACTGCCATTTTTCAACGCCAAAGTGCCGGGGGAAAAAGGATTGGGACTCTACATTCGATCCAAGTACACCGGAGGCACAAACAGCCGTACAGGTATATTATGTACATTTACATCCATTCAAAAATAATTCAGAAATGAAAGATTTGTAATTTTACCCACAACCTATGTTATTATGATTCTTCTCACCATTTTCTTGTCTAATATTTTTTATGTATGTAAAAGTTAAAAAAAATGTTTGAAACTCAATATTAATTCGTTCCTCTTTCTTTCTTTCTTTCTTTCTTTCTTTCTTTCTTTCTTTCTTTCTTTCTTTCTTTCTTTCTTTTTCTTTCTTTTTTCTTTCTTACTTTCTTTCTTTCTTTTTTTCTTTCTTTCTTTACTTTATTCTTCCGTTATTTTCTTCGTACGTTCCGTCTCATGTTCGTTCGTTCCTCCCTTTCTTATGTATTTATAGTTACCAATACGTGCTCAAATGTATAAAGCAGACGACATTGTTTATTGAGAAAAACGAATTACATTATTACAGATCAACAGTCCTCGATCATATAGTGTGACCATTAAGTTTACATGTATCGCGTTTCTGCATTTCTGATTTAAATGAATTAATGAAAGCGTAACTATCATGCCACGCCTAAAATAAATAACTATAAATATATATATAAAGGTAGCTCAAATTGCATATCCCTTTAATGTTATAGTTTGAATAGAATGACGCTACTTATATTATATGTATCAGTAAAAGTAGGTTTATTAAGATCTACATTATGTGTATGTAATATGTTTACTTGTTAAGACAGAACTTCAAAGTATATACCTTAATTTTGAAAAGGGTTTACAACCAAGCAGAGACACTTGCCTGATATTAGGTGGTGACATATGCGCGTAATGCGGTTATGAAATACATAAATGTCTTACAATAAATGAAAAATCCGACACCCTCCCCCTGGGAGTTATATAGACCGAGTTGTGTAATAGACCCTTGGTTGAACATAACTGGTATATGACTACAACCAACCCTCCTCGGCCTCGGATTATAGATACATTAATTGCACGAACTCACTGTAACAGACACGTTGAGATCATAAAGTATACATACAAAAATAAATATATTTTAGATCAAAGTAAAGACAGACTTAGTATATTAATTAACACAATTTTCTTGTTACAGAATATGTGCAACACTATGTTCAACTGGACCCCTGACCAAGCCAGGCAGTATCGTGTTCGGTCAGACACTATTACAGGAGACTATCAGATCAACTGTTACATTCAGAACCTGGATACATTCTTAAAGGTGCTGTTTTTCTCTTTTTATGTTTTTGTTTATAATTATATGAATATTACAGAGAAAGTGAAATCTGTGTTACCATGGTTACGCCAAACCACATGCATAGAACTCTGTCCAGTCTTTTCAGTTATTTTTTTTATTTTGTAAGATTTTTTTTTTAGAAATCACCAGTCCCTACAATACCAACTTATTCATTTTATACCAAAAGAGGACTTTTAACCTCCCCAAGAGTCCCCACTTAAAAAAAATGAAATAACATAAAAATACAAATGAAAATAAAATAAATGAAAAAAATCAATATTTCTATGAAATAGAAATAAAAAGATATGTGCTTGATGTGCTGTTGCTGATGGGGTTGAAATTGCACTTTAAAGCGGACGGAATCTCCGGACACAGTCTTACCCTATATGTGGTCATCTGTATGCTCACTAACCTGATTAAACTCTACACAGAATGTATCAGTCCTTGAATATTAATCTTAAATACTGTTAATCCTTGCCAATCTATTTAAATGAACATTGACCGCCTGAAGTTATTTTGTGTTAATTTTTTTATGTAAGAAGAATTATAGGGTCATGTTTGTGATTTTATTTACGTTTTAACAGTTTTCTTTAAATCATAGGCTAGCCATATTTGCACCAGTCAAGAGAAATCCTGGCCACGATTTCCGTGGCAGTGGAGGGATATAGCGTTAAAGGCCGTTTCGTCCTCTGTTTTCCGTTTTCCAACACTGCTTGGTCAATGATGTGGTTTTATTTAGGTCCTAAAATAATGGGTGTAAGTCCAACATGGATTTTCTCACCTGACTGTCCCCGGAGCGCGGGTCTTAAAGTTTTCAAGTGATCGAAGTTAAAGTCTGTTTGGAACCGAGGTAACTTTTGCCGGGTGTTATTGTTATCCTGGTGTAATGTCTGCTCATAGACTCATAGTCGATTTAATGTTATATTCTACTTTAAACTGTTATCTTCATAGTATGACATAGCCTACATTCAGAACTTAACCTTGAACTTTAAATAACTTTGACCTTTGATGTCAAGAAAAATGCAATCTGAATTAAAATCAGCTTTAAATAACGTTCCGCTTTTAGATCTAACCGAAGTCTTTTCTGGTGGCCTTTCACACAGCCAATTATCAGCGATGCGTTTTCAATTTGAAGCCTGGTCCCTGGGAGTTGGTAATTTTCACGATTTCGAGAACAATCATGTCATTACCATATAGCCGTCAAGTAAACTGGCACAACAATCATGTCCATTAAAAAATGACTCTATTATTTCAAAATAATTTTGTTAAAAATCAATTTGTTAACAAAAATCTACAATTTGGATAACGGATACTTCCTGTAAAAACCGGATTCATTACATGGCTAAAAAAGCTTTTTTCGGGAAATGCGTATACAGTTGACGAAACAAAATACGGTGATCATCAGATCTACGTGAAAGACTGAACCTTCGTCAGATTGAGAAAATGTTTATTGTTACAACATTACTGTTTACACACATTCTCAATACCATTTACAAATATTAAATCACGGAAAGTGAAAAAAATGATGTTCAGAGATCATAAAAATAATGTTTGAATATGGAAAAAGAATATCTCCCGGACATAAATTTGAATTCTTGCAAACAAGATACGAACCATGTTCTCTCAGTTCCATATCAAATTGAGCAGGTCATTCATATAAAAACAGGCACAGAAATGTACGTTACTTTGAGTGTCCCTTAAATTAGCAGCTCATAATCATGTTACTGTTGAACTAGTCAGTAATTTTGTTTTCACAATTCCATTCTCAAAAGATGTAGGATGGAAATAAATACATTTTTTGTTAAATTATACCAATTTATTCAGGTTTTTGGAATGTTAAAACAATAACAAATTTTACAGATGAGTGATACACATATTACTATCTCAATGCATACTTCGAAGTTCTTAACAGATTTATCAATGAAAAGCAGTTCGACATTAGAATGCTATTGATTATTCATGATACATATAAACTCCTTGTTGTAAAGTTATTCATGCATGTATCAGTTGTTTTTTCACCCCAAATGCCTTAAAAGTAATGTAATAATTTTGTAACGTACATTTCAGTTTAATACAAAAAAATATCAACTTCTGAATTCATTCAGAAAATCTGACAGGAATAGGAAAACTTAAATATTTCTGTTTGGTATTTATTCCTTTCTACACATTTGAACAATTAACTACAAAAATCATCAACGCTTGGTCAGAATTAGATATTGTATATGCATACAGAAATAAGATGTATTTTAATTGATGATTCTCTTCATATAAGGTAAAAAGTACATGTAAACAAATTTAACCATTTATAACAACATACGTGTGTGATAAAATGCTTTAAAATATCAATTTTAGCATTTTTGAAGACTTTCTTAAAGACTTTATTAAATACTATTGTAAACTCTCATTGGTAACGTACATTTTCATTGGTAACGTACATTTCAGTTTTCTGGCACGGGAGTTGTACATAAAAATATAAAAATAAAAATATTTCCTTTTTTTAAATTTAAAAAAAACAAAACATTTTTACTTTATAAAATCATTAAAAAAAATTGTGATCATCCTTGTATGCTACGTTATTCATTGTTATGAGGATAATTTTACAGCAATGTCCAAAAATGTTTAGAGCCCCATTATGGTGTAATTGATAAAATTTGTTGCATTTTCATGAAAAAAAAAAACAAAACAAAAAAAAAACATGTTTTACTATCGCAAACTTCAATTTTATGTGCAACTTTGCAAGTAACATACATTTGAAGATGATTCGTCGAAAGTCCTGTTAATATCTTTCATTAGAAATCCGCATGTTTTAAGACATTATGATTACCAAAATCACATTTGTGAAATGCATGTAAAAATAAATGCTTTAAAAGTGTGACACATTAACTTGATTATTTTGTTGTTTTACAATATATTCCAGTGTTCTGTACAAAATAAGGTAAATTTTGGAAAATAATCATTTACTTTATACGAAACATTGCTTATATGAAACATTGTTTGCTTTTATTTTATAAAACATTGTTTCTTTCATTTCTCGCTTTGTTAGTCAAATATTTCGGATTCTGCAAAACGTAATTCTACAATAACGCTCTTTCCAATGTTAACTTTCGGTATCTTTCAGCTCTTGTTCTCTACCTGTAGCCTTTTTGAATCTCAGCCCTTCATTTCGGTCTCTGAAATGTACGTTACTACAATTGAAGTGTACGTTACTTGTTGTTGATGTTAATGTAACTGAGAAATCATTGTTTTGTAGACCTTTATAGTTCATACACAATGCACATTTGAGTGTGCAGATGCTAGAGAAAAGATTAAAAATGTTCAATATCATCACAACTGTTCAACTTAAACAACCACATATTGTACTAGTCCTAACTTTTGTAGATAGAAAAAAATACCTGAATAAAATTCATATGCAACTGGTGCAAATACAGTTATATTTAATTTGTTTTCGTTTCTAATCATCCTACTCTTACTTGTAATTACATGTAAAACATATTCATGATGTAACTTTTAAGAATTCAGGAGATACTCTTCATTGAAATTACTAATACTAGTTTTGAAATGTACGTTACCAACAGTAACGTACATTTCATGGTACTTTTAAGCAGAAATATACTTTCCACTACTACCTTTTGTTTACATTGCGAAAAAACATGCTATCACATCTCAAAATCCGTAAGAATGTTTTCAGTAGATATATGTTTATATACATAAAATGTTTTCTAATATATATTGTGATATCGTATATCAAACATGAATTTGCCTTAAATTATATCCACAGTGACACAATGCAATATTTATTTAGGCTTTGATGTTACAAAACTCTTCTCCCCATATAAATTTTCTTACCTAAGGTATCATATTTTAAGTGTAGTGAATATTCTTTAAATTGCGGTAACGTTCGTTTCGGTAACGTACATTTCTGACCACTTTTCAATGCAGATCTGGACACAGTCTTGAGCAATTATAACAATTTCTCAACACATAACTTCTTATTGAGGGAAGCTTTAACTGCTTGACACAAGTCTGCCTCTTTACATTTTCATCAGTTCTTGTAGCATCAGTAACGTACGTTTCGCTGCAAAAATTACGTTTTAATTTTCTCAGAAAATCATCCATCAATTACGGCATCTTTATATACTACTTTTATAATACTTTATTTTGGCCAATATGGCCAATTATCTGCCAGAAAACTTCAAACTTTGAAAGATCTTATTTTTTAAAAAATATTTTCTTCACTGTTTAAAAACGCACACTCCAAAAGGCATGTATCAGTGGAAAGGAAGAAACAACAATTTTGTTTACATTTTTATAACAGTTTTCAGTATGTTCCACTGTTAAATTCACGCTAAGACATCGTGAGATACAAAAAACACCAAACAATTGTTTTATAAAAGACCAATTGAAACATTAAAAGATTTAAAGTTCATTTTTCTTATAGAGACAGTCACGTACGTTTCATTTTTTACTATTGTGCGATAAATATTTTTTCAAATCATGACAGTTGACCACTTTTTTGTTCTGATTTAATTAAAACGGAACATATTTAATGGATCAGATGATTTAGATAAAACATATAGCACATAATAAGACGAATATGCTGCGTGGAAAGCGTTTTTATCTATTCTGTAAATGATATTGAGAATGCGTGTTTACTGGCAGATTTAGAACTTGAGCACTTTGTATTTTAGAATAGATCTTGTCAATTTTATTCAGATATATTTTTAACATTGTACTTTTTAATATTGATGGTTCGTCTGATGATATAGCAAACTGTGTACTATTAGGTAGAAAGCTTTTATCCCTTTCCTACATGCCCTACATAATATTATGGCGGTTAATATTATACAGGATCATATTTCTTATTAAATAATTCATGGCTGCTGTTTGTAGGTTAATGTGCTTCCCTTCTTTTATTTAAGGTTTGCTGTATAGTTTATGAGTATAGGGATGTTACGAGATTATACGTACCCTTTTTGCACCAGTACTTAGTGCTACTTTAAACATTTGGTGTTCTTAATTTTTGTATTAATCAAATTAGTTCTGCTAAACCTATGCAAATTAAAACTTTGCGTAATACCAAAGTCAAACATGGTAAGTATTTTTTCTCCCCCCCCCCCACTTTCGCCCTCCAATAGCGCAACAAATATTGGCATGAAAGGATAATTCGAGAAGACGCGATTTCTAAAATAAGAATTAAGAAGAATTAAATTCTAATGGGGTGACAGAACATGATTTGAGCCGCGTCATGACAAAACCAACATAATGGGCTTGCAACCAGCATGGATCCAGACCAGACTGTCTGATTAGGATCCATGCTGTTTGCTATCAGTTTCTCTACTTGTTAAGGGTTTGTAAGCGAACAGCATGGATCCTGACCAGACTGCGCGGATGCGCAAGCTGGTCTGGATCCATGCTGGTCGCAAACCCATTATGTTGGATTTGTCGTGACTCGGTTCATTTATATTTGAAGATCCATTTGAATTAATTCAATGTAAGCGTTGATTGATTTCAGGAGGAGACAGCGAGTACTGGGACAGACTGGGACCTCACATACGACTATACGAAGACACTGGCCTTCATGAATGCGAGAACTACTTATTACGACACTTCCGGTTTTACATCGGACTACGATCATCACCTCGAGGTAAATCATTTATACATCCACCCACTTCCTCTTCAATGACTTGCACCTTTTAAGAAAGAGGTAATATATACACAATGTACATTCACAATTAATATGTTCATAAATAGCAAATTAATTCCAAACATTAAAAATTATGTTCTAACAGTGTCAGAAGACTTTTCCCTATGGGGTAAAGATGTAAAACGTGGTATAAATTCCATATGACGTTTTATTCCGTCTTCATCAATCCCATTTTTTTCGTTTTGGACTAAAAAACATTCTTTATGATATTCTTTATGATTGTCATGAATCAAATTCGGTAAATGACATGATAATAATGTCGGATAAATGACAATAGAATAGAATAAATTTGTATTTTTCAGTTTTAAAGCCGATTATTCCCTTCAGCCATGCTTCCAATAACCTTCAAACATTTCAAACCGTTTACAAAAGTGCAAGGTCATATCCGAAACATGAACACATATTTATCCGGGGATGCAAAAATATTGTAAATTGCCTCAATTTAAATATTGAACTTTACTCAACCTGTGACAGGGGGCGTTGACGAGACGATACCTACGTTTATCAACAGACGCCTTCAACATTTTCAATTTGCTGTTTTGGGCCCATTTTAACACTAATTGAGTCGTGTCACGACAAAACCAATACAATGGGTTTGCGACCAGCATGGATCCAGACCAGCCTGCGCATCCGCGCAGTCTGATCAGGATCCATGCTGTTCGCTTACAAACCGTATAACAAGTAGAGAAACTGATAGCGAACAGCATTGATCCTGATCAGACTGGTCTGGATCCATGCTGGTCGCAAACCCATTATGTTGATTTTGTCGTGATGCGGCTCAATTTCATTTGACAAAAACCAAAGTTGTATCAAATAGGTTCTTATTCAATATGTTTTCAAATGGTTTTAATTATTTCAAAGCTTCCGACTTAATATTAAGTTATCATAATTTCAATCAAATGATATTTCCAAATTCATTCATAATATCCCTACTTCTATTACAAAGCTCTTTTTAACTGTTAAAAGCTGACTTGAAGCGTTACGCTCCGATAATAACGGGATATGATACCCGACCTACCATGTGACCCATAAGTAAAACAGTTCCCATAAGTAAGACAGTATAAACTTAAAAACTACGTTTTACATTGTTCAGCATTTTAAGGGCAAAAGAACTTTTAACATACTTTAAATGTAGGACAAGTTTACTTTACAGAATATCGGACAAAAATATAGTTATCCATATTTTATATAGACATTAAAATATCGGACAAAATATGTTTGTCCAAGTTTTAATGTACATATTAAAAATGTCGGACAATTAAACATTTTTAATGGAGAAGAAAAACAAACAAACACGTTTTGGACCTGTAAATATGTTTGTTATGCACAGCAATTGCAGCCCTTGGCGCCTCCCCCTATTCTAAGAGAATTTTGTTATTTTTATAAATATATGAACGGCATCAATCTTGCTGTATAGTAATGTGATTTAATTCAGGAACAATTAGATATCAAAACAACAACTTTGATATCATTTAAAATCAGTGCATAAATGTAACTTGTATCAAACTTAGATACCAGTGATATCAGTGCATAAATGGAGAAATGGTTGTTTTTTGCATTACATTTTGTTAGCTTGTTTACTAATAGATTTGTTAAGTGTAAGAGACGATATGCAATATGTAAATCCCATGCAGTTAAAAGTGCACATAAACCCAAGTTTAATATCAAGGACATCGCAACGGGCTGTTTGTTGAAAATCGTTGATGCAATCTAGATAAACAGCATATCTATTGCAGAATTTTTCGAAATCCTAGACATAACAATCCAAATGTTCTTTTTTTTTGTATTTTAATAATGATAATAATTAAGCTAAAATTAACAGATAGTTAGCAAAAATCACTGTACATAATATTATAATTACTAGTATATATGATTTTCTTCACAATTAAATCTGTAGATTTTTAAACCTTTTAATGAAATACCGACATCTTGTGACAAAACAGTTTTATTTCGGTACAGCTTGTTCTTTTTCTTAGTGTGTAGTAAATGACAGGTGGTGTCTATGTTGAAAATACCCTTATACCCACTTAGATTGTTTCCATGATAATGCACGGTAGTGTAAAAAGGTTGTGGGAACTCGTGTCGTTATGTAAATGGTTTGAACTGCTTGAAAGTTATTGTGAAGCATAATGGGAGGCAATGATACGCTTTTAAAACTGAAAAAAATACAAATTTATTCTGTTCTATTTTCACACATCCTCGGTAACCCAGGCTATTTATATTTACCATATACCAGTATCGGTAAATATTAAATGTTGTATTGGCTGATTTGGAAAAAAGTTCCTTTTGAACTTTGAAAATTCTTGGTTCAAGCTAGTATTGTCTGCAACATCAATCTTCCAAACAACTGAAGATATTCATTTAATATAATATACATTGTCTGCGGGATCATAATTACAGGTCACTATCCATGGCCAATAACTCTGCCATGGACTTTGACTGAATTATGAGTCTTTTTGAACGTAGAAACTATTTTGTTTAAATTTTGTTTGCAACATCAAGCTAAAGAGTAAATATCGTATTCACTGGAACTGATTCATCTTCTTTTTTCTCAAAATTACAATTCAAGGATACTTTCCAAGACCCATCACTGTGGCATGGATTTTGAATGAAGAGAGCTTAACAAAATTCTATTTTTGTTTTTAATATCTACATTACCCAGACTCTGTTTTACTATCAAGCACTGAGATTAGTCGAACGCACCGTCCTACTGTCCACTCTTGTTTAATTTCTTTTCTTTTTTCTTACAGGTTCCAATTTCGTATTGGTTATCAAACAAATACAGTTATAATTACACTGAAGATTTCTACCTTTTTGATGAACTGATTGGTGAATCGACGGGAGATTTCTCAACCGCTCTAAAAACAGACTCATGTATGTATTGACAAAATTTTCTTATAATGACCATGTTTATATAATGAACATCTTAATTTAGTAAACCTCAGATGCTTTAATTTTATTGGAGCTTTGTGTTCTTTATTATCAGAATTTGGACTCGAGCAGTCCTGTAAATTTGTGCAAGTATATACTGTATATCCATTATATGATAATCTCATCGTTTACTCTATAGTTAACTAATAATCACATAATATTATATTACATGCAAGTAGATCGAAACGTATTTTGAATGTTCATTAATATTTTGCTGATGTCATTTTCATAAATTAATATATTATGATAATCAAGCTGAATGGTTATACGAACTGTTAAGACATATAATTGAGCCGCGCCGTGACTAAACCAACGTAATGCGTTTGCGACCAGCATGGATCCCAACCAGCCTGCGCACCCGCGCAGTCTGATCAGGATCCATGCTGTTCTCTATCACTTTCTCTACTTGTAATAGAGTTGGTATGCGAACAGCATGAATCCTGATCAGACTGCGCGGATTCGCAGGCTGGTCTGGATCCATGCTGGTCGCAAACGCACTATGATGGTTTTGTCGTGACTCGGCTCATATATATCTATCAAGCCTGTTTTGAAGCTACATCAATTGTTTTTATACTTTTTATCATCGAATGTATATATGTGAACAAGAGGGGCTTTTTTTAATCTAAATAGTAAATATATTAATATAACAAGCAGGAAAAAACACGCTGTGATACCAACGCTCATCAGTTTGATGACTAAAATATCTAATGCCCACTCCTTCATGTGTTAAAAATTGTTTTTGAAGTTTTTTGTTGTTGATTTTTGTATAGACGCGCTAGCGCCACATGTATGTGATCAATGGTAGCTATTAATGCAAAATTAATCAAAATATAAAAATAGCAATCTCATTTTGCAAAGGGTCAACAGTTCAATCTGATTTTGTAAGATAACCTTGAATTATGAAAGTTTAAATAAAAAGTTTATGTGCCCACACGGGCGTTTCTTCTTTTCTTCTTTTTAATTGTAAACAAACATGAGCATATCTTTTTATGCGGGTGGGATAGTTTAATTCTTGCTGTAAAAGTGATGTGTTCTTGCGTATATCTTGTTACATAACCAAATGAGCCGCGTCACGACAAAACCAACGTAATACGTTTGCGACCAGCATGGATCCAGACCAGCCTACGAATCCGCGCAGTCTGATCAGGATCCATGCTGTTCGCTTACAGACACTATAACAAGTAAAGAAACTGATAGCGAACAGCATGGATCCTGATCAGACTGCGCGGATGCGCAGGCTGGTCTGGATCCAAGCTGGTCGCAAACCCATTATGTTGGTTTTGTCATGACGCGGCTCAAATGTATATACATCATTCAATGCTTTCATAATTTGTCATCATGTGTACGTTTCAAAACATGCTTGATTGTTTTCATATAAGAAAAGTAAATGAGATAGTTTCTGCGTAATCATCAATTTCTTTCATATAAAAATCCTTTGATAATTAAGCCATGCAAGAGACATGGCTTAAATCAAGTTAAATGAACCAAATAATCGCCTGAAATCAATAATTGATTACCGTATTAACTTCACCAAATGACAATTATTCCGACGCTGATGATGTTCTTACTTGAATAATGGCCCTGATAGCTGTTTTAAACATAATTTAATGTAATATTCAGGCCGAGACGATTTTATTTTGCAGACACATTGCGACATGTCGCCCAAGCCAGTGTATATCCCCGTAGCTAACGAGTTTCTAATATTATAACTGTTTTATCGCAATTTCTTATTTTTCATAACAGAAATCAGCAAAAGAAATTTAGAAAATACTATGTCTAGTGTTTTCACTGTCTTGTGCCATTTCGCTTTCGTTTTAAATGTGAACCCTACAAAAAAAAACAAAAAAAACAAAAACAATATCAGCTGATAAATCTATGTTGTTTTTGTTGTTGTTTTTTTGCTACCGGGAATGTGTGATACCCCTGTAAAACTACACTGAATTATATACAAGGTGCCCCCCCCCCCCCCCTTAAAAAAAATAAAAAAAATAAACTGTTATATATAAGTTAAGTTCTTTACTATATGAATCAACGAAACAAACTGTATTGTTAAATGTCTATAAAGTTTTCAAATCCTCATTGAAATAGTACCGAATATAATGGGTTTAAGTAAGAACAAAGAAAAAGTTCCAAACCATGCGATAATAAAGTTTCACATCCGAGTACATTGAATTCAATGCTTCATACCATATATAATATCTACATAATAAATAACATACACTTCTTTGAATATGCTTTGTTATGTTATATGATTATGCTGCTTTAACGTTCTTATATGGAACAATCTATGCTACCAATATAGAGACTGGTTGGCACTCGTCTGACAAATTCCTTATCACTGACTGCTAAACTTTAGGATTTTGTTTTTTAAAAAAGTCAATAAATCAATATATTTAGCTTTTAAATACAGTATTACTCTGGTAATAAGGTCTCCTGCAGTACTTTCAGACGGTGTTCCTAGCATTAAGTGCGATACTCTCAATTTCGAGAAGGTTGCCCCCTTTAAACTTCATTAAACTTCAGAAAATATCGTATTCTGTGTTGTTATTTAGTTTAGACCGGTGCAAATTGAATATTTTACAAAGCCTTTTAAAGCAACAATAAAAAAACATTTTATTTATATTTAGTGTGTACTGGTGAATTATATATAATTGAGATGTCTTCGTTATTTTAGCGCGAAAGTATGGAAACGATCTAAGATACATTGCAATACAAATTAACACGACGATAAAACTGCCACTTGGTTATGCAGAGGGACTACCAATAATGAACCGATGGGAAGATTTCGTTAATAACGAGGTGAGTTATTTGAAATATATCGTTAATAACAAGATGGTCTAATGGAAAGATTTCGTTATTAATTAGGTTAGCTAAAAGCTTTCGCTAATAAGAATATTTGATAGTTATTGTAAATAACGGAGTGGTCTACTGGAAAGATTTCGTTATTTATTAGGTTAGCTAAAAGAAAGTTTTCGTTAATAATGAGGTAGGCTCTTTGAAAGAGATTGTTAATACAAGTTGAGCTCATGGAAATATTTCGTTAATAACTAAGCTGAACGAAAGTTATCGTTAATAAGGAGGTATATCGTTAAGAACACGGTGAGCTAATGGAAATATTTCGTTCATAACTAGGTAAGCTGATAAATATAATAACGAGGTGTGATACAGGAAAGATTTTGTAACTAACACGGTTAGCTGATAAAGGGACTTTGTCAAAAACGATGTGAAATATTGTTAAGATTTGGAAAATAACAAGGTGAGCTGTATGATACATTTCGAGTTCTTGTATGATGGAGGGAGGATTACAGAGTAAGTTACATTTATGTCTTAATGTGGTTTTTACTTTATTAACCTTGCAGATGACCAAAATGCCAAACGGCATGAAGAATGGTTTCCAGACAACCAGGATGATTTGGCACTGGCTCATAGTATCAGAGGTAACAGTGCATGCGCATTTGTATTAAATTTATAACAAAGTTTATTTAATGGACATGTTATCATTATTATGGCTGTTGATTATAACATTTTTGTTCTTGTTTTGGTTGCTTTTAAACTTGGCTTTTCAAATAAAAGTGAAAACTATTGTACTAACCCCGACGTCGGCGTACACTTTGGTTAAATTTATTAGTTCAAGTTGGTATTTCCAAAACAGCAGAATGGAATGAGTTGAAACATACCATATTTGTTCTCTGTGATAAATCTCACATGATGGACACAGGTCCCATAAATCTGGGTTATATTTTTACAGAGTTATCGCCCATTTCTAACTGTCAAGTACTGAGAATAGTCAAGCGCTGTCTTATGGACAGCTCTTGTTTGTAATATTTTATATAACTTGTAGCTTATGTTGATTTGATAAATGCAGGAATTTATTACCTTCTTGTTGTTCATTTCCTTTACATATAATCTTTAAACCAACTTAAACAGTTCTAATGCCAATAAAGATAATTAGTAATTTGTATTTAAGAAATCTGGGCCTCATCAAATTAATGACATTCAGGTCCGAATAGGATATTCCTTTTGTAAAAGACAATTATCTATTTACGCTGCTAAATCCTCTGGAAAGTAACGGGAAACTATCATTAATTATAAAATCTTATCTGGCTCATTATTGCAAATTGAAATATTTCAGATGCTTGCAAAGAACGCCGTTTATGGTATCATTATTGGTGTATCGCTAGCGTTACCTATACTTATCATAGCAACAAGGAACATAATCACTGGCTGCCTAGCAACGTTTACCATGTGTTGCAGTACAGTTTGTGTAATCGGAGTTATTCCCCTTGGAGGATGGAAACTAGGTGTAAGTTTCTTTGGTTACGATAATCATATTGTAGATATTTAATGATGCTATCATAATAGGTTTTGAATAATAAAGATAAATGAGCCGCGTCACGACAAAACCAACATAGTGCATTTGCGACCAGCATGGATCCAGACCAGCCTGCGCATCAGCGCAGTCTGGTCAGGATCCATGCTGTTCGCTTACCAACACTATTACAAGTATAGAAACTGATAGCGAACATCATGGATCCTGATCAGACTGCGCAGATGCGCAGGCTGGTCTTGATCCATGCTGGTCGCAAATGCACTATGTTGGTTTTGTCGTGACGCGGCTCAAATATAAAATTTCAAATTATCAACTCTGCTTATATTAATGTTTTTCTGCTACTTATTGTTCAATAAAACGGCTTGTGCACGTAATCGTTTCAAAACCATAATTTGATAATCACTAGACTTATAACATAAGAGCGACTTTCGGCTTATTTCACAATTTCGCTATTTATTATGTATACATAAAAATCATATTGCCAAAGTTGGATATACTGTACCGTTGAATACGTTGATATTTTAACAGACATTATTCGCGGTGTTGTGATTTTGGTCCTTGGCAATAATAAACACAAAAGAAAAATGGGCATAATTTCCATTTTTTCAGGTATTGGAGTCTCTAAATATGTGCATGGTGGTAGGCCTCACAGTTGATTACGTCGTCCATCTTGCCGAAGGATATACACTGTCTCTTCATAAAGACCGATTTTCACGTGTACGTGATATGCTCGACGAAATGGCAGTTTCTGTATTCTTTGGCGCAATCACGACGCTGGGTGCGTCTTGCTTTATGTTTATTGCACAGTTATCGTTCTTTTTGCAGTTTGGAATTTTTATGTTTTCAACGATAGGCTTTTCTTTGTTCTTTTCAATGGGTATGTTCGTGACATTAATGGGTATGTTTGGCCCTCAAGGTGACACTGGAAATCTTGTCGTTCTTTTTCAAAAGTTAAACAAGTGGTGCAAAAGCAAAAGAGGTGGAGAGTTACCTCCCTCAGAAAGTCGTGCGCAATTAGCACCCGGAAATATGCCGTCACAGGGTAGTCAAGCCACTTTGGCATCTGTTTACATTCCTGCAAACAGCGCGTGAACAAAATTTATTCTGAACTAACGAAACATGTGAAAGAAACGAATCTTATGGAAATCAGCGCTGCAATTAGAAAAGTGCTGTGTACTATTCTGACGCTAGAATATGTAGATGGAAGCGAGGCTCACGTGCATGCAGGGTGATAACTGTTGTTACATAGTGATAGTTGTTATAAATACGAAGTGTAATATTTTTTTTATCGTTTTTTATTTGTACAATGTGCTGCCTTTTAGAATTCATGTTCAGCATGTAACAGACTTTCATGTCATTTTATCGCGCTTTGAGTAAGATATATTTTACTCTACTGTTTAATTGAATGTTAAACTATTTGTTTTAGGAAAGTTGATACAAATAGCTTTGCCTTTTTCTACATCCTAGGCCATGTATAATACTAAAAACTAAATAGTATATCCTTATAGTAAGCATTTACTTGATAAATGATGCATTAAATCGTTCATTTACCCATTCATGTTATCATCGTTCTAAAGAATTAATGACTACGAAAAATTCTTCTAGATTTGCGACTTTCAGTAATACATAGACAAAACAATTTGTGTAGAAGTGTTCAAGTGTTAACATTTTTAAAGTTTTTTTGACCAAATGTACGTTCAGTTTTTAAAAAAAAAATCTAATATGGAAAGTCTTCGCGGTTTTTACACATTATTACAACAAATGCCATGGTTGTCTTATGCTCTATGATTCTATTCACACCAAGAATCTCATTTTTCTATATAAACCAGATATATTTAAATGTTTTAAAAGAAAGTTACGTAGTTGTTTTAACATTATTCTGTGTTTGGGTTTTAACATTTTTATTCGTTTCCATTTATCTGGTTTTATTATTCTTTTGTATTTATTCTAGACATTGTTGTCATTTTAGACATGTGAGTTATGACCACATTTGCTAAACTGTTTCTACTGCTTAATGCTTAATTGCTTCGTATACTTTGTCTTTTTTGTCTTTGTCAATATTAGTTATTCAAATACAAGCGTCCCTGTGCATTACTATTTAGCTATTTGTCTACTGCTATAGCTATTTAATTAAGCAGAAGTCATTTTTTGCAGACGACTTGTTCATCAGAATATTTTAGAATGTAATGCCTCTGTTTTATTAACTATGTTTTAGAACATTGTAAACGTATTATCTCAAAAGGGATTACCTTAGAAGACATTTTTGCAAACGACTTGGTCATCAGAATATTTTAGAATGTATTGCCTCTCTTTTATCAACCATATATATTTAATTACGTTTTAGAACATTGTTAACCTATTATTCTCAATAGGGAAATGCATTTTACTACGAAAATCAGCAAACGATATATCCAGTTATTGAAATGTCGTCTGCAAAATAACATTTTTTTTTCCTTTTAGAGAATATATATATGCCTACAAATCTTACTTGATGCTTCATAAACAATGCAAATTTATATTTATAATATTGTTTTATATGTACATATTTGAATGTGTTATTGTTACTACTTGTTGAATTTTATGACATTTTATCAAAAATCAAATAAATCCGGAATTGAATATAGCATTGCTGTATATGTTCTGTTTTTGTTTTGGTTACATGTAGTTTCACGTGCGTTGAAGAGTTAAGTAGATAGATGACGACCTTTTCATGTCCTGTCGTGCATTTTTTTGTGACATAAATGACCAACAGAAAAGAAACAACAATTTTGAGCAGTTTGTACTCGTCTGATTATTTTGCGACTTTTATATAAGAAATAAAATACACATGATGGTATTTTGTCTGAAATTAAAGCTTTCATAGTATCAGGGGAGAGAACTAAAGTAGCTTTTTGTGCATTCAGACCAAGAGTTACATTAATTACATGTATAATATTAATATTTAATTGGTAATTAACTTATCTAAACTTTCCTTCCGATAATGATTTATGTGAACATCAAAAGAGTGTTTCAAATTAGAAAGAATATCTCTTTTAGCATCACCCAAGTTACTTCCCTTGTTGAAATTTTATTTAGTTGTGAGCAAGTAGAAAAAACATGTATCTAGATTTGCTTTCCGGCGGAATTTTTGTTCATTTTGGTAAGCAGCATTTCTTAGAAACTTTTTGTTTGTTTGAATGCACACATAACATATAGTACATGTACTTATAAGTTGCTTTACCGGAAACCATATCGAGTAGTGCTAGTCCATTTTCTCGATGTCAACATGAACAAGACAGAAGCTCGTGTTGATAGAAGCTCGTGTTGACAGAAGCTCGTATAAATAAACTCTGACGAAGAGGATCGCATCAGACTCATATTAGGGTCTCACTTCCAAAATCACTACCAAAATCCACATTGTTGTAAATCATGTACCAAGATACATAGGAAAGCAACCGCATTATACTACTTTTTGAAATTGCGTGTATGTAAATACCAATAAAATGTTATAAAATGAAAAGAAAACATCATAAAACAAACTTGCCCACTTCTCTTCAGAGTAATTTGTTTTCTTAAACGCTTTAATATTTTTGTTCTGTTTATAGTTTCCAAAAAGTTAATCATTAGCCTATAACCTGAATCACACTCTACTTCTGTTATTACAGATATAGTGTTAGTGCATGGAAGACAAAATACTACTTTTACATTTTGCTACTTTTATGACAAATAATTTCACATTCGACGCTACTTACTTCAGGTAATATGCAACAAACATGCTCTTAAACCATTATTTAAACAATAAAAATCTAAAATTTGCTCCTTCTGAACAAGGATGGAATTATTCATTTCTGAGACATAAGTTACTAACACAAATTAAAAACAATATTTAAAGTGACATTATGCCCATCTAAAGGTATATAGTGAGTGAACAGGAGAGAGTCAAATTAAATTTTCATTTTGACATAATTCCTTTTGATTTAATAATTTACTTCACATAAACAATAAATAAGCCTCGGATTCAAACGAAGTTTCTGTAAATATCATTTAGAATTTACCTGTAACGTTCCATTTATAAAAAGAGTGGGGCAGTCTTTTAATATTTAAGGAAGATTTTAAATTTTATAATAAACATTTTCCAAAATCAACTGTTGGTCAAACACCATTTAAACAGTCAATGATTTGAAATATAAAGTCAATTTAGCTCAACTTGACTATGAAAATAAGAGCATAATGTCACTTTAATATTGTTAAAATTAATTTACTTAGTCAAAATCTGTATAATCCACGTCCAGGTTTTATTCATAATCAGTATCCAGCCTAGATGCCAGGAATGTAAGGTTTGAACATGTCATGTTTGTACACTTTTAATCGTTAACCGTGCAATTTGCAAACATCTGGACATATGACTTAACCATAAATGATAAGTTGGGCTACATTCTCCAAATATATAAATAAATGAATAATAAATGAATTGATAAATCAACTAGTATCCAACATAAGATTAAATAGTTACAGCTGGCAACTATTCTTTCCAAAGAAGGCCTCACAAAAAACATCCAATTAACTATTCCGACTTCTGATTAGTTTTGACAATCCAAAAACAATCTGAGTAGATTTGCAAATAATCCGTAATCATTGTCTTGTAGTGTAACATATCAATTAAAGGAAAAGAAAGAAAAAAAATCTGAATGATGATGAAAGTGCTTATAGTTTAATAAGCATAAAATGTGAACGTCATGCTAATGCGCGTGACAATTAGATTCATGATTTCAATACCTATACATGTGCATAGTACTTAAATTGTGATTTCGTTTATTAAACTCTATAGAAATTTATTATACGGCAATTCCAGAAAAAATATTTACCTAGTAAAAGCCTCTTTTGAGCACAGAAGAACCTATTCGTCACATTCACGAGTGTCAGTGTTTGTCAGTTACTCCGTTACAAAAAATAGACTGAAAAAATTACCTTAAGCTTTACAACACTCGCGTTAAAGTGTAACCTTTTCCGTAGCATACAAAAGTTGTTTTCTTTAATTTAACTCTTTCTCTCCATGAGGGCACATATGTTTCTTATCAATTTCGCCATTGTGAAATAGAATAAAACACATTTTACTACATAGGATAAGATAAGATGAGCGATACTTTAAACATCTTCAAAACGAAACCAAAATATTTTTTTTTCGACAGGACTAAATCTACGTGATTTGACGTGCACTATTGCGATACAAGTAAGTGTTATTACATTTAGGAACAAATTAGTATTTCACAATCGCTCTGTGAAAGATCAACAATGAAAAACTAAATTGTAGAAAGAGAACGGTAGGCATGTTGCCTAGCATTTGCAACATATTTTAAAATCTGCTTTAAACTGTAGTCCTTTTTTTCGACTTGGAACTGGTGCCAGAATTGACAACTGAAGAATAATCTAAGATTTATGTCATTCATAATAAAAATATGAACATATTTAGGTAGAGTTTTGCCTTCCGTACTCCCGGTTGATGTAAAGCTGACTTTAATCATGGCGTAGACCAGGTTACGCCAGAAAACGAAATAGCTTGCAACTGAAGCCCGCTCTAATACAAGCAACTTCTAAGGTTATGCAAAGTGTTTGATAAAACGGCTTATAAACTGACAAAGATCCAATATTCTGTGGAAAGCTTATATTTTTCCCCGTAGACTAGAAATTGGCACAGAAATAAAATATTTAGGGCTATTTTCTTTTCCGAATCGTGCAATATTTGTCTTGGAAATGATGCCGAAAATGACGTCAATGTCACGTGGTATTGCTACACTGTTTTAGTGCAGTTTCATTGGTTATTATTACCGTGCAATTTGCAAACTTCTGGACATATGACTTAATTATAAATGATAAGTTGGGCTGCGTTCTCCAAATATATAAATAGATGAATAATAAATAAATTGATAAATCAACTAGTATTCAACATAAGATTAAATAGTTACAGCTGGCAGCTATTCCTTCCAAAGTAGGCCTCTCAAAAAACATTCAATTAACTATTCCGATTTCTGATTATTTTTGTCTCAAAACCAATACAATCGAAAAAAATCTGAGTAGATTTGCAAATAATCCGTAATCATTGTCTTGCAGTGTAACATATTAATTAAAAAAATTAAATAGAAAAAAAATAAATAAAACGACAAAAAGAAAAAAAAACAGAAAAAAAAACGAAAAGAAAAAAAAAACACACACACAAAGAACAAGAACAACAAAAACATTAAATATAACAAGAGAATTTTTATTTCGTATCACAGATGGTGACATATTTTTATATATTTTAATTTTTTTTATTTAATTTTTTGCCTTTTTTGTCGAAGTAAAAATGTTTTCTTAATTGAATTGTATCAGAGACAGCGTTGTGACTTTCTAAATACAAAAAAACGATGAATAAATATTTTCAATTAAATCAAATTTGCCAACTGGTCTCTTGGACAAATTTGATATTCTGAGTTGTGATTATATAGCTTCTCAAACAAAAGATTATTTGAGGTGATTCATCAACTGGAAAAAGGTAAAAAAATAAGTTCTTTATTTTAAATTTTGTTTTGTTTCAGAATATTTATGCATCACTTATCCCATAGAAAGACTGAACGAATCCCGACCAAAAGAATTTGTAAAAAACTTGATATATAACTGGATTTCGTGTACATGTCAAGATACTTAGCCAAACAGATGCAAATAAATAATGAATTATGTCATAATAAAAACAAACCCATAAACCATGTAAAAACTTGCCACAGTGATAGGATTCCGTAGTCTAAATGAGTTGTGGTTTTGACCCCAGATCTTGCTTTGAAGAGTTTGTTAATATCGTGTGCCGCAAAACCAAAACAAACAAACACACATTGGACCATTGCTTTAGATCATATCTTTTTAAAAAGTGTTTCCTTGTGTGTAGTATCACACGATCGGGCTCAAAAAAATTTTGATTGTCGGTAAATCACGTAAATGCTCAAATATTTGAAGATAATCATGTGTTTAACTTTTAATTTTTGAAATCAAACTGATTCATTTGTACAATATCTTGTCAAATGTGAGTTTCATTGTTATGAAGCAGTACATGCATAAACATATATATCTAATAACATGTAGCAACTGGTTGTTATTTGTTATATTTCAATATATCCCACACACCCTGTTCAAAATGGCGTGTCGCTTTCGTGTTCGTAATTCTAATAAAAACATTACGTACTTATAGCATACTGTTGATGTAGCTTATGGATACTGTGTGTAGGTAATAACAAAACTAATCAAAGCACAGAAGGCGCTGAATTTGTTTGGGTCTCAGAACGCAGAAAGGTGAAGGTTGTGAGATTATAAACCAATTTGTTTGTATTGTTTCACCAATGCTATATACCAGTGTTATAACAATAGTAAATTGGCTATAAGACTTATTGCAACACTGATATTCAATTCAATGTTTATTTGGATTAAACAATTTAAAAAAAAACTAAAACAAACAAAAAAAAAACAACAAAAAACATGAGTTGCCTGAACTGGGATTTGAACTCCAGACCTCTCGCTTCCAAAGCGAGCGTGTAAACCCCTCGACTATGGGTAGTTATAAGATAACAGCCTGAAGAATACCATGTTATTCAAAATTAGGGTTTGTATCACTTGTTAATTAATTTCCAAAAAAAATGTTCACTGTAAACCTGTTGTTTAACATTGTTTAACACTGAAGTAAATAATCATGGAGCTGAATAATAGCATTATATCTATATGAATAACACAATATTAGAAATCTTCGACAAATCGTAAACTATTTTTTCGTTACGAATATTAATGCGCCTGTCATTGACAATCTTTACGCAGTGAACTCCCCTTATTTTTTTCGGCGTTAATGTACATATGAAGGGAAGTAACCGCTTCTAGGAGTTTGGACTACTTTCGGCATTTGCAAATAAGAACACCAGGGTCTGAAATTTCGCTACCCTTATTTGTTTGGTCTGACGACCCAAACAAATAAAAACTAAGTTTGATTAATCAATTTTGTTACACTCTCGGGGCAAGGCAAAAGAAACGATAATTTATCCCGGCTTAATTTACTTCATACGGAATACATTATACATGTAATATAATAAAAATGCAAAACGAATAAATGTATAAATGCATAAATAGTGTAAAACCATATTGCCAACAAATATATATTATTAATTTGGTTCCAAATAAATTTCAAACAATTATAATGTTTTTTTTTCTTTAAGTTATACACATATTTCAACAAAAGACATTTATAGCCAATATAATGGAAAAGTTGTTAACGTTATGCTAAAAATAGTTAAAATTTCTTTGAACCGCTGTTTTACCAAAAAGGTATTTCCCTTCATCCTCTTCCTCAATAAATCACTAGTTATATCACGAACAAGGTCAGTTCTTTTTTGTTGACCATTGGTAGAATACTTTGCCCTATCAATTCTTGCATTGCAGCATTCATCCGGATGAATTGGGTATTGCCTGCCTTGCAACCGAAACATTTTTGAAAATTAAGTAATTAACTTAATTATATGAGAATTGGAGACAGCCTCCTTTTTTATTCGTTGGGGGGGGGGGGGGGGTCATTCACATCCGTAGAGTAATAAAATTGTAAGGTTCATTACTCCAGCGCATATATTTTGAGAATGATCTTGCCTGAAAAGTTTCCTTATTTTTTCTGTAACTTATTTATTTCTTCAGAGATTTAATTCAAACTTTAAATATGTATTTGTTATCAATAAATTTATCATTTATTTTAAGATTTATAACGCAAGCTCACGTATTTCCAGAATTATCTCCGTTTAATTTTTGAACTTGGTATTTATTTGAAAATCGTTAGACTTGTTTAAGTATTATCTTAAGCAGTATAATCTATACTTAAAGTAATTGTTCTTTGTCCCTACTCCCATCATGCATGTCAAGGTTCAATACTCTAGAGCCTTTAACTGAAGAATTAATTCCTCTTTGGACTTAAAATTTTTCCTTCAAAACTTTACATATTTTTGCTCTTATTCTTTTTGTTACAGAAGGGATTGACATCAAATTTCAAATTGTCTTTTCCATTAGAGCATAGAAATACCTGTTTAACCTTTATTTACATGTTAACATGCGTAATATGTGGTGCAAAAATATTGAACATTTGAGTGCTTTCTTGATACTTGATATTTATGTCATAATTGATTACTTTCTACGTAGTTTTGTCTTTATGAACACGTAAAAGATAAATCTTTGAGCTATTACGAATACAATTTATAATTATTACCTAACATTCAACCCATTTATATTGTTAGATATTGTATTCGCTATTTTTTTTTTTTTTTGGAAATGAAAAAAAAAATAAAAAAATTAGATAATTGCAATTACGATTTTCTAAGTGTTTAATGTTGACATATATTTTGTGAACATTAAATTAACATTTCTCAACAGCAACATATGACATACTTAATTTCATTTCATTTTATTGGCAAATCGGCAAATAAACATTACCTTTGGCCATTAACAGAGTATCATGACAAATATGGCCAAAAGTTAAATAGTTACAAACATTATATCATACAATATATAACAAGAATAGTACAAGAATGAAACTAATTAAGAAGCAGTTACAACTTCAAGAGACTGTTGCCTCAACTTAAATGCATTATGAACATAGTGAGCACATTTAAGAATAAGCTTTTTGTTATTAGTGGACAATATAGTCGAAAATTTTTGTATAGTAGGCCATGAAATGTTTCCTAAATATTTGGTTCTTATAACAGTATAAATTGGACAACATAAAAGGAAGTTGTATTCTGATTCAATAGAGTTATATATACATAGTTTACATTTGCGATCGTTTCTATCAATGTTAAAAAATCTTCCAGTTTCTATTTCTAAGTTATGTGAGCCTAGTCTGAAACAAGCAAAATCTTTTCTTAACACATTATTTGTTAAAACATCAAGATATTTTTCATAACAAAAAGAAGTTTTAAATTTTCTGTAATAATCAAGCTTGGGCATATTTTGTATAGAAGTATTCCAGTTCTGTAAATATTGGTCTCGCAGACGCTGCTTTAACATTGGCATATAATTAAAATTTAAGTTAAAGTTAAGTCAAATATCACTACAACCTAAGCTGTCTAACAAGCGTTTTATACTGCTTGCCCAATTACAATCAACATTTCGATTACACTGGTCTACAAACATGTTTTACATTGGTGAGTCCTGGTTTTTCATAATTTTTAACCAGAATTTAAGAGTTCTTTCTTTAGAAATAACAGAAAGAGGAAATCTTCCTAACTCACCAAACACAGCAACATTCGGTGTTTGCTGACGTACACCAAGTATATACTTGCAAAATTTAACATGAATTTTGTCTATTTCTTTACAATCATAAATACCCCAAACCTCTGCATTATATAACAAAATTGGTAGCACCATAGAATCAAAAAGTGACATTTTAGTTTTTATATCTAAATTTACTCTACTGAAATAACCCTAACAAACAATTGTATGCTTTCAAAGCTTGTTCAGACAGCGTAATAGCAGCAGTTTTCATATTACCAGTGTATGTAAAATTTACACCTAAATAGCAAAAAATGGTCAACAACTTCAAGCATTTCACCATTTATAAACCATTGAAAATGATGTCTTTGTTTACGTTTTTCAAATATACATATTTTTGATTTATTGACATTTATTTTTCAAACCCCATTTCATGGAATAACTATAGACTGCATCTAACTGGGCTTGTAAGCTGTGCGGGTCAGTGGTGAAGAGCGCTATGTCATCAGCAAATAGCAACATATACATAGATAACTGGTTAAGATCATTGTCAGTAAGAGAGTTATAATCAATGTTGTCACATATATCATTTACAAAAAGGATAAATAAAATTGGCGAGAGTGGTTCCCCTTGTTTTAATCCAAGGGTAACGTCGAAAAAAATCAGAGAGAGGCATCGAAGATGACAATTTTACACAAGAGGTAACAGATGCATATATCGACTGTAACATAGTTAACATTTTACAACTTATACCAAGTTTCAAAAGCTTTAACCATAACGCACCTCTAACAATAGTATCGAAAGCTTTCTCGTAGTCGATGAATGCGCAATATAGTTTCAATTTACAATTGACTATATTTTGAATAATGGAATGGAGTAAAAATACACAATCTGTTGTAGACCTATTGTCTCTAAAACCGAATTGAGAATCATTAAACATTTTTTGCTCTTCACACCATATGTTTAATCTATTTCGAAGAATAAGTGAAAATATTTTAGCAAGTACATTGACAAGGGTGATTCCTCGATAATTGGAAGGATTAGAGATATCCCCTTTTTTGTGTATCGGAACAATAATACCTTTAGACCAGGCACTTGGATAAATTCCAGTATCAAATATTTTGTTAAAAAATACAACATGGTATGGAGCTATAAACGTGTTTGCATCAATAAAAAATCTGCTACAATTTTACTATAATCAGCACTCTTGTGTCTCTGCATAGAACGTATTGTTTTAGAGACTTCCTCTACAGTAAATGCGCAATCTAATTTATCAATAAACAGCTGTTCGGGTCTACTATTATGCTCATCTTCCTGAGAATAATAAGGCTGCTGATTGGTGGAGATATTCTTAAAATGGTCTACAAAATCAGAAATATTAACATCAGATACATTTGTTGAACCCTTATTTCTAAATTTATTTATATACTTCCAAAATTTCCTTGGACTATGTTTACTCATGGAAGACAATTTAACTTTTTCCTTGTAATTAAAGTTACGTTTTGCTTTCTTTTTTACATTACAAAATACACGCCTACTATTCAAAAAGTTAGCTCTATTTGCTTCAGAAGGATTATTATGGAAAATTCTTTTATTATTCAAGAAAGATGCTTTTGCCTGTTTACAACTATTGTCGAACCATGGCACTTTTTTAATTGCTTTTTTTATACTTTTTAGTGTGAAAAGTTTTACCATTCATTTTAAAAGATATATCATATACAATATCTGTAAAGTTATTTATACACATATCAATATCAATTTCATCCGAAGCTAATTTAACCGACAATTCATCCAATAATAATTTTTTATCGTTCAACAAAGATTGAAATAAATCTGGATCAGTATCAGTCCACACAATTTTATCATAAGTTAATAAATCAGTGTGATAAAATATCATATGCTCACAATCTAATGAAAAAAACAAGTGGGCAATGATCAGAAAATTCTGTCAATTCCAATATATTCATATTTGAAAAACTTGCAAAATTTCTATAGTCAGTTATCAAATAATCGACAACACTAGCCCCTTTCACATTCCGACTGGCATTGTAGCAAGTAAAATCTCCTCGTTCAAGGCGACCGTTACAAAGTAAAAGGTCATTTTCTTTGCATAAGGTTAACAGTTTATTTCCGAAGGCGTTCACAGTGTTATCACGAGAAAAGCGTGCAGGTATTGCTCGTATAGATCCATCGTCATTCGGCATATCAATGTAACGGTCGAGGTTAATGTTCTCAACATAATCCAATCTTTGACCTGTCCTGGCATTCAGGTCACCTGTCAAATATGTGTCACCCAGATATTTATACTTGATGATATCAGCGTTTAATTGCTCGAAAAAGTCAAATTGATATAATTCAGAGGAAGCACTTTTGTACACATTAGATTCATTTGGCGGAATGTAACAAGTACATAAATACTGGTCATTTTCGGTCCCAAAATATTCTTTCTTTAATTTAATCCATACTATGCCTTTCATATTCAAACAAACAAGCTCAATTTTGTTTATATACTTATCTTTGTAATAGATAATAATACCGCCACTAGAGCGTTGAGCCTTTTTATTAGATTTAGGTCTAGGACATGAAAAGTGATGATATCCATCTATTTGAATATTAGTTATTCTAGAATGCCAGGTTTCAGTAAACAAGAGCACGTCATATTCATTAACTAAATTCAGGAAGTCACTATCAGATAACTTATTTATAATACCTTGAACGTTCCAGGATAACATTTTAATATTTTGCTGCTTCTCGGCATTATCCTAGTTTGATGGTGGAATGAAGCGCTGGCCATTTATAAAAAGTTTATCGTAAGCTAGGACAGCGTTCTTATTCTGCTCCTTTGCACTTACAAGATGCGGAATGAGTTTCCTTCTGCGTTCTTGTATTATCTTAGGATATTGGTCGCCCACTTTAATGCCAGTTTCCTCTTGCTTGGAATAAGCGGTCTGTTTAACAGAAAGTTTATCTTGAAAAAAGTTAAATTTGGCGACAATAGGTCTGGTCTTTGTGGAGGAGAAACTGCCTACACGGTGTGCACGGTCTATTTTTACATTATGTCGAAAATCAGGCATGCCTAATTTGTTTTCACAAAAGTCATAAATTAACTCTAAACATTTTTCATTCTTGCGCTCTTCAGGGGACGACAACTCTTTAAAGTTGTAGAACATTAGATTGTCTATCATTGAGCGAGACTGAAGATCCACAAGCTCATCGGACAATCTGCTATTTTCGGATTTTAATTCATCAAATTCGCGCGAAAGATTGGAGTTGGTACGCTGTTGGTCGTGGAGGCTTGAATCTATTTTGGCTTGTTTCTGACTTATTTCATCACAAATTTGCGCATCATAATTTCTGCATGTCTCTATATCATTGATTTTGCGTGACGATTCGTGTAATTTGCTTTCAAGTGTGGAAACTCTATTGTCCATTAAAGTTAATTTTTGCGACATAGTTGTGATCTGGTTTTCAATAGAATCTAGTTTTCTTAACCGTAAATCTATTGCCTCGAGCTTCTCCATTATAGTTTGATTGAAGTTCATAGAGGTTTGTTGAGGGGGTGTAGCAAAAGCCGGAGAGTTCATGTAATGCTGGGGTTGTGGGGGAGGGTAGTTCGGACCTTGGTACTGAGGTATCTGAGATAAAAATGTGCCCTGGGATGAGAGTAGACTTGGTGATGTCTGGTCTGCCATCGTAGATCGTTTATCTGGCTGAATGCTTAAATAATTTGGTGAAGACTCAGATTTCGTACGCTTCTTATGTCCTTTCTTACCACCCATTTAAAATGGAATCGTCTACAGAAACATCATCAAATATGAAAAACGTCTATAACATCCAAACTTGTACATCCAAAAGTTGGTTAACTGACAGAAAAGCTTACAGAATAATTAATATTTGCAGCTGTATAAAATTAGTTCATCAAATCTCTCAAAAACATACGAAAATTCAACTTTTTCAACGATATACCGGGAACTCAAAAAAACACGTCCGCCATATTTGTCACGTGATTATATAATTAATAATGTAACTAAAAACACACCTGAGCATTTCACTGTTTTACGCTACGTGACAAACATTTGTTTTCATTTTTTAAAAGAATTGTTTTAATTGGTCTATAAAATAAATGAGTCAAATGACACCTGATAACGCGTTTTATTAAACACCTTATGAAATGCAATTAAAAGACGCACAGCGTTCGCACCATGTGATCCTACGGATCCCCTAAGGTGACATTTTCCACACTTTTTTCCCCGGAATTTAATTCGTTTTTACGAAATAATAATTCGTAATTACGAAATAGTAATTCGTTTTTACGAAATATTAATTCGTTTTTACGAAATATTAATTCGTAATTACGAAATATTATTTCGTAATTACGAAATATTAATTCGTTATTACGAAATATTAATTCGTTTTTACGAAATATTATTTCGTAATTACGAAATATTAATTCGTAAAAACGAAATGTTATTTCGTAAATACGAAATAATATTTCGTAAAAACGAATTAAATTTTTTCTAGCGTTTCAAAGAGTTTTGGTAATATTTATAAATAAGGCCTCAAAACTAAGTTCCTGACTTAATATATGGCATGTATATGCAATATAAATAGTGATTTTTGTTCTCCCCAATTTTTTTTTTAACTTTACACTATTGTACATAAATTAAAATATTCCGCATGTCAATAGCGTTGAGCCGCAGCCGTGATAGACACGCGCTAGGAAAATTTACTTAAAATTGGGGTCCTGTGCTTCAAATCCAAACACGGACATTTCTAATACTAAATTGTGAGGAAATATTCATTTTAAATTGATTAGATTAGTGAAATCTGGACCAACCCCCTCCTCGTCCCATTAGTTTTACTTATGTATATGATAAAAGAACGGAATAATATAGCATGTTTCTGTTTTAAAGATACATGTCGTAAAAGATTGCCTCAAACATTAAAACATTGCTGATAGGAACATGTATTTGACAATGGGGAAAAAGGACCATTTTGGATAGAGAATGACTTCTCACTCAAAAACCCTGTTCACTTAAATATAATAACTTGAGAACCATTCGGCTTATAATCGCAAAGTTGATCAAGGCATGTAAATGACCCATTTGTGAGATTAATAGGTTCATTATCAAGCTCAAAATGACCTTAAATAAGATTTCGTAAAAACGAATTAATATTTCGTAATTACGAAATAACATTTCGTTTTTACGAATTAATATTTCGTAATAACGAAATAATATTTCGTAATTACGAAATAACATTTCGTAATTACGAAATAACATTTCGTTTTTACGAATTAATATTTCGTAATTACGAAATAATATTTCGTAAAAACGAATTAATATTTCGTAAAAACGAATTGATATTTCGTAATTACGAATTAATATTTCGTAAAAACAAATTAAATGCCGGGGTAAAAGTGTCGAGAATGTCACCTTAGGGGCTCCGTATGATCCTTTAGAATTGTAAATCACTTTTTATCCTTTATAAATAGGCCTAAGACTCGTTTTCATTCATTTTGAAATTCTGCGTCATTTCCACATTGCACTCCAACTAGAGCTGTTTACCATACCAAATCAACGCTCTAGATATGTGTGTACGTTGACAGCCTCTGTGTCTCCTCCACTCCTCTCACACTACACGGGTCAAGCAGAGTATAACTTGAATCTCAAACAGTCAAGATGGTGCTAAATGAATAAAGTGTAATAAATATATGTTACCATATAGTTCAACAGCTATGTAACGAGACGTTTAACATAATGTAAGTCATTGTACTAAACAATCAAGATAATGTCATATAATCATTTTCCTTATACCAAAGACATGATTGGCAACGACCGCATATAACTAATTTTTTTTCTTTTGTTGTTTTTTGTTTGTTGTTGTTTGTTAGAAACGATCTATATACCTGAAAGCGCGTCTGCCAAATCTGACAAGTTTTTATGATTATTCGATCCAATGTGGAGTTAGTCGGTTACTTTCAGGGAAATTAGTAATTTAGTGATTCATGGCTAGTCGCTTAGGAAATCCTGTTGGTTGGATCGACCGCCGTGAATGACTGTTGAATAGGCGTAAAAAAAACAAAACAAAAACAAAACAAACAAAGTAGAAATATTCTTGACTCCAAATATATTGTAACGGTACTATGTCTAGCAATAGTTAAGTTTTCACTAATTAGTTGTTTTACGTTGAATATAACAGAGGCCCTTTGACGTCTCACAAAATGCTACATCTTTGAAAAATGACTGAACGTTGCATGGCATTTAATAACGAACCCCTCAAAACAAAAAGTGGGCATACATACATAAAAGTATACAAAAGAAAATGATAATCAAATATTCATTTCCTCTAGATATGTGGATTCTAATTAAAGAAAACATTAAAAAAGTGTAGCATTAAAGTAACTTAACTTAATAGCTACAACATTGAGGTTATCTTAAGCATTACACACCTAACAAACTCAACAATTTTGCGAATAGACATTGCTCACATTTTATAAATGTCTTTAGGGGAAAATTGACATGTTATTTCTTTATTTTATCTGGTGTAGTAAAATTGTTAAAACTATTGTATGATACAATGAAACTGATGACTGAACAACTGCCGAGCGAAGTTCCAATATGTAGCTCTGTATGCAGACAAATACAGTCCCGTTTTCGCCATCCGTATTTTGTTTAAACAACAGATTCCTGGTGTTAGAATGATTCTCCAGAACGTTTTTGTACTCCGCCATCGTCAGCCGAACCTTAGGACAATACAAAAGAGGTTCTAACTTCATTGTTCTGCATTTGTTAAGAAAGGATTTACCAAATGTAAACTTGATTTCTATCTTTGGTAATAACTCATTATAGACACAGAAAGCGTTAAAGAGAGTCTTCCTTTCATTTAAAGTCATGATTACAGTTGTTTCATTTCGTTCTATAAAAGTAAATTTTGACCAAATACTTTTAGTTGTGCATTTCTTTGTCTCGCTTAAAACCAGTTGTATATTTATTTCCTGTAACTGATATGTATTGTTGTTTTCCTCTGTGTAAAGTTCTCCATTACATAATTCACAGTCTCCAAATCCAAGCTGGCGTTGAACTATTGGAAGCTGGTATCTCAATGCTCTAATAAGAGATTCTGACTTGATGAGAATTTCCTGTGGTACCAATCTTAATACCAATCGATAGCTTTGGTCTGCTTCTATAAATGGTATACACTGGCCATTGACGGATACAGAATGAATTGGACAATATAAAGTTTTACAACGGCCCTGTAAAAATAAAATTAAATACCAATTTGTTATTTTCAACTGAATAACATGTGAAATTTTATGCAAAGCTTGTTTATGTGCTGTTGATTGAAACAAAACGTCAGTACATTTAACATTAAATTTGCTCTTAATTATTCAAACTTTTTTTCAAATTTATCATTTTTATCATAAACTGAAAATTGCAAACAAGTGCTAGTGCAAGACATTACCTTCCCAGATTTAATCAGAACATTTTATCATTATTTTATATAAAAAATCAGCCAGTCTAACACGTTTAACACTTTTCCTCTGTCAAACAGATAGGACAAACAAGTGCATTATTTACACGATATAAGCACAGCGAATAAAATAATGCTAACAAGCCATGGAACGTCAAATATGGCGTCAGTAAACCAAACAACGTAAGGAAAATTACTTTTACGCTAAATGTAATTCAACATATTTTTTATCAATTTTCTTCAAGACAATTTGCATCTTAGAACGAAGATAGTATCTGTATAATAATGCACGGTGTAACACCGCACTTTGGGGTCAAACGCACTTTAGGGTCAAACGCACTTTGGGGTCCGACCCCAGAGTGCGTTATGCACTTTGGGGTCCAATTTCGACCCCAAAGTGCATTAAACAGGTACATGTGCTTTTTTTACATCAGACAAGCGACCGCACTTTTAGGTCATAAAAAAATAATTTTCATTATGTATTAAATAATATATTGTAGTCAAATCCAATGGTAAACAAAATTCAAGGTATTAAATAGACGCAAAACATTTGCCCTGAATTATACAAGAATCAATAGGGAATAAAATGATCTTGGTCAGTAAGTAAATAACTTTCATCAAATAAAGAATTTGTATCAATTATCAAGCTCAAAATATTTTTTTTTCAAATTTTCCATTTATTTTAAAAGAACGTATACCTTTATTAACTCCATTGTTTTAGCTTATTGCATTTATTTACACATTTTATAGAAATATGATAGACTTAGCATAGACAAAGGTATAAATTCTAGGAATCTTAGTAAGACATTTTAGTAAAAAATGTACCTGATAATAATTATGTTGAAAGAGCCGTTTATTTAGCTAAATATGATATCAAGAATCTTGACTAGTGTAGATGCGGCTTTAAGTAGAAGTCCGTACAGGCAATACTAAAAAAACAAAACAATTTAAGTAGTCGCAAATAAAGAGCGGATTCAGAATAATGTAAAATTCTCACTGGGGTATAGAGGGGATTGTGAGGTATCGATCCTCCCGAGGGTTAAAAATAACGATTTAAAAGCTCATTATGCTTTTATTTGTTTTTCTTTCAAGCTTTTTATTTTGATGTTTTTCTATAACATCCAAAAAATACACATGGGCCAATTACCTGAACCATCTTTTTCATCTGTTGCTTTTTTGGCAAGGATAAGTACAGCTGTAGTGAATAAGTATTTTATATGGAAGTCAAATACGACAGTTTTTGACTACTTTTATGACAAATAATTTCACATTTATCGCTACTTTATTCAGGTAACAAGCAACTCACAATTCTCTGATACCATTATTTTAACATTATAAAATTCATGTTTGCTCTTTCTAAAGAAGTATGTAAGATTTCCCATTAAAAATCCTCTGGTGAACGGTTGTTACCCAGCTTACAAGAAAACCCTTAAGTTTAAGTTATTTTTAGTCCGATTGAAAAACTTGATATTTCACCAGAACATTGCAATAGAGTATATTTATTGTTCTTTGGAAAAACATGTGAACTGCATTTTATTTCATCCCCATCATATTTAAAATGGGGCTCAATATGGCACCAAAAGTTATCAAGTAAATGAAAACTGGAAAACTTTGTTATATGAACACAATTTTTAGATATTTTATTTGGTTAGATAAATGAAACTTTTATCACTTAAGCATCAAACAAAGTATCGACCGCCATTTTGAACTCCACCTCACATATTTCAATGTCGCAGATCTGAAATAAGTCAGTACTCAGTATTCAAGCAGAACTCAGATGACAACTTTAGACCTCTGGAACCCAAAGTGCGTTGATATGTAGCATGCATATCAACACATTTTGGCGTCACTTTCTCGATTTTTACCCCAAAGTGCGATTGACCCCAAAGTGCAATGCGAAGTTTAATGCACTTTGGGGTCGGACCCTACAGTGCGGTGGGATACACACGGTTTATCAGGCTTGTCGACCTTCGTGATTATATTCGTACGCATTTGAACTCGCACCATGATTTGTTTAAGAAATTATACATCCCAAACTGTCGCTCAATAAAATCATTGTTTTGAGTTCGGGTGCGAGGAATCATATCACATCACGTGAGTTATATAATGATGCGCATCCGAACGACATACAGTGACTTTATCAAGCAATAAAATCACCGATTTGGATATGATATTTCGATTTTAACATGACATTGACAAATAAATGCTGCCATACCTGATATTTAGATAAATTGGGCCTGACTTGTTTCCGTACTTATTTTGAGTGCGTCGCATTTTTTGTGGATATGTCACATGTATAATGATATGTCACATATCTAAATAAAGAACGCCAACTGTGACTTTATTGCATATTCTAACATGTTATTGAGCGACAAAATCACTGTTTGGGATATATTATTTCTTAAATAACACACACTTTCAGTTCTTTTATATTCAATAGTGAAAAATGCGGGCCGTGTTAGAATGCATAATAACGCACACTTTCGTTTTTTCTACGTTAAAATTGATATCTTTTTCCTGAATATAAAATATACTATACATCTTCTACTAATATTTCTTACGAAAAACGAATCATAAATTTCGTCGGTTCTGCACACGTCGTCCACATCTGAATGTTGTTGTGTCCATCTTATCATGTTGGTGATACTAAATGAAGATCCAAATGTTTCTCTTGTATAAATTGTCTCGCATGCTTGAGTAGTACTAGAGTTTACTTCCGCATTACATAGGTAGCAATACAGGTTTTTGTATACGAAATAGTCGATGTAATAAACTGATTCTGAAGAAAATGTATCAATTTAAGAAAGTAAATTAAACTTGAGATAACATTGAATTATCTCATGTTTTAAATGCATACAAAAATTCACACCATTTCAATGATGGAAAAGTAAATAAATATCAACAATTCATATACATGTAATTATATTGCTTCACTAGAATATATTTGAAAGAGAGACAATTTTCAATAATTATTTTTTAAATATTTCTGTTCCCTTTTTCTTACTATCCAAGTGCTAAGAGAGGATCTGAGGTATTCTTTCGCCACTGGTCTGAATGTTGCCATATGAAAATTTCAAAGAGTAGTTGTGACTAAAATACCCAGTGCATTGTACATGTAGTTGCCACAAATTGAAAATATTGTAAATAGTAACTAAACGACAGCGGTAATAATGATTTGTTTATTATTCAAGGCTAACTAGCAAATTCATGCGTTCTAATACTATAGATTTTGCATTTTTAAGCCCTAAAAATGAGTAATGAGCAAAAACCAATTTTGACAAGCAAGTTCGTGAGTCTAAACAAATTTGATTTAGCTTACTGAAATAGTGTTTGAAATTGAAATACTCAATACGTCATAATAACAATTAATGTCGATTTGCTTACCTGATGGATTTAAGCATAGTCGTTCTATTTTACTGTCATGAACGTCCCATTTCCCTGTTTCATTACATTTGCTGATAACTTCTTCATTAAAACAAAGTACATTTGGTAGGTCCACATTACTTGGTCGTTTAAAGGAAACTGCACAATTATTCAGGATGAACTCTGTAACTGAATCAACATTTAAATACTCCTGTGAAACAAGCTTCAGGCATTTATTGACTTTAAAACCAATTATTTTCCAGCTTACAACATCGCTTTCTTGATGACAAAGTGCACAAAACTCATTTTTATATATCACCTTTCCATCTTTCGAAGATACAAACACAAGTTCTTGCAACGATTTAGGTTTCCGATTTTCGCATTTATCTTTTATATAGTTATCTTTAAACGTGACCGGACATCGGGTCCTGACAAAGTATGAAAGAACACCAAAGTCACGATCAATCCAAGTATCACCTGGTAAATATAAAGCAAGGATGCATTCTTGACGAATGACATTCCGTGTATCATCTCTCCCCTCTTTGTCATGACAACACGTGTCCTTTTCTTTGCAAACGTCCATGCATTCACACGGCAAACAACAGGAGTTGTTTTTTAATTTATCGTCTAAATTAGTTTGCTTACAACTTTGTTCAAAACCACAATAATGAACATCAAGTTTGGTTTGAAAGAAACAAAGCGGGTTTAAAAGTAAAAGAAACACGATCAAAAAATGACGTTTAGCAATAAACCACATCTTTGGTGCTTTTGCTTCTACAGCGTTGTTTTGTTGATGATAGGAAAATTGTAATATCACACTTCCGAGAAGACCCGATGTGTGACCATTTATCCAATAAGCAATGCTTTTTATACCTTGACGTCGACTAAATCAATTACATTTGTGATAATTTCTGGTATTTTAATATGGTTATTAATTAGGTTGAATAAATATTATGTGAAGTATTTTAAAATGGATTTTGCCGTGTTAAAGGCGTTAATAATGTTCTTTTTTTTTCAAATATCCTTTGCTATAATGTAGCTGGCGCTTTTAAAAAGATATATTTTCGTATATGTCTTTCAGAGTGTATGCCGCATGGACAATAAATATGCATTAGAACTGTGTTAATCAACTATAAGATTCTGTAAGCAACATAATTTTGTCATTTATAAACTTGATAAATTTTATGAAAATGTTTCATAAGGTATACGTTTGTTCCCTTTATGTATGAATCGAAATAGATCAGAAAAGATCGGAATATATTTCACCGACTGCGGCCACGAGTGAAATATGAACTTTTGGTGTTTTTTGGTGTATATATATATATTCATCCATACATAACATATATTCATCAATACATAGCACGATAAAACAATTCAATTACATATATTTACAAAACAACAGGGGGCGTCCGTGGCCAAGTGGTTAAGGTCGTTGACTTCAAACCACTTGCCCCTCACCGCTGTGGGTTCGAGTCCCGACAGGGACTTTGGATTCTTTCATGTGAGGAAGCTATCCAGCTAACTTACGGAACGTCGGTGGTTCTACTCAGGTGCCCGTTCGTCCCTGAAATAATGCACGGAAGGGCACCTGAGGTCTTCCTCCATCAGTAAAGCTGGAACGTCGCGATATGACCTATACTGTGTCGATGTGACGTAAAACCCAAAACAAAACAAAAAAAACACAAAACAACAGTTATATATGTACGGCCATTCCAATCAGAATTACAAGAGACTATAAAAATAAGCTAATGGAAGGCAACTCTGCAAGAATTCCCAATATAACCTACAGAGTTACCTCTCTTCTCATTCCATATGTATATTCATATTGCTAAAATAAGAAACTATTGCTATATTTGTTCTAAAATACTTTTGGTATAATTTCTTTACAGTGAAAACCCTAGTCATATTATCTTCCTTAAAAACCAAAAATTAGACTGAACAGCAATAGATTCTTAACCTATAAAATCTTAATCTATAGATACAATTATTTGCATCATTGGAAGGATAAGACCTACATAAATAAAGATAAAACATGATTTAAATTTAAGTGACTGTACATATAACGTCTTTGTCTAAAATAAAATAAAATAAAATAAAATAAAAGAAGATTGAGGAATCAGTTACTATGAGTATGTTTTATATGTCTTCTAAGATGCTTGAAGTGTTTTGGATTGAATAAGAAATTTGATTGGAACACAAAACCGATTTCAACCGATTTAACAGTTGGGGCAGATAAATGTCGGTTAAAAGCATATCAAAATGAAGTATGCCGTAAAAAAGTTATTACTATTTCAAAAACTTTCAATGTGACAGAAGAATGACATATAATTTCTGGAATACAAGTGTTATGTTTTAAAGGTATTAGCAAGAATCTTTTTATTGAATCTCATGTGGACAAAGTGCATTGCCTTAATAACCACATATTATAATATTATTTAATCGAGAAGAAGTGCATTTAGGAAGTGCGTCAACATTCATTTGCATGATTTTTAGTGTTATGCTCATTGAATTACTATCTGGCGTACTTTCAGGTCAAACGTAAGGGAACTCAATCATTTTACTAATAGGTCTCGTTTCCATGACTTGCATTGAACTAAAAATGTCAAACATGTTTCTAATCAAACATTTACTTGAATATCTTCATCAGACATACGAATACAGAGACGATATACGCTATTACACTTGTTATGTTAATTATAATTTCAGATATGTCATCTACCTTTAACAACTGGAATACAACCTAATGATTTTTTAAACTTGGTGGAATGACATTGAGCGGGTAAGCACAATGGTTTAAAACACATTGTTTATTTGTCTGTAAGTCCCTTCAATTCATATTTCCAAGAGGGTTATGTACTGTCAATCGAAACGACAGTTATCCAAGACGATATTTCAAATAAAGTATATGTTTACATTTTCTTTTGCTTAGAAACGATTTTGCGTGATAACTGATTTAAAATCATGCATTTCGTGAGAATAATGGGACTTTGTAATGACATGAAATTTGCTTATGTATAATTTTACAGTCCTGAGTTATAACCATTTAAAATAACAAACTACATCGCATCGTCCAATGAATTAGGTACTGAATCTACCTTCGTTCAATACCTTCTTTAAAGTAAATGAAGGGAGCGGTGCCCTAGTGGTAAATGTGTTTGCCTCTCAACCCAGGAATCATGGGTTCAAGCCCTAATCAGGACACGACAATGCGTCTTTATATGACACCAGTACTTGTTGGTTCAAGGAAGCAGAATCGAAAGTGATTAATATAAAGATGATGCACCTGAAAAAATGATAATAAAGTAAATCAGCCAATGCCAGGGTAGTAAACATGAACAATGCGTTAATTTGTTTTATTTTATCCTTATACTTATTATTGAATGATCTCTGAGTATTCGTATAGTAACTTTCTCACATTATAAAATAAACCAAATACAGAAACTTACTGTCTGGTTTTGAAAATAAATAAATAAATAAATAAAAAATGAATAGATAAATAAATAAATAAATAAACAATTGCTACGCTACTTAGTACAATCGGATTCCTTTCAGATACTTGTTCGCCGAAGTTCTCCAGCTCTGGACATCCAGCAAGCAATTGCCGATTTCAAAGTTTGCCCTTTAGATATGGAGGAAGAGAAACGGCAGCAAGAAGAAGTAAAAAGGTGGAGGACTATAAAGCCGTTGTTGATATATTGGACGAGTAAATGAAACAAGTGCGAACAGATGTTATTGAAGTGAAGCCACGAAAGAAGTGGGAGCAAAATTTACTGGAGTAGAGGAAAAACTCGAGGCGACAAAACAAACAAACAATCAAACAAACAAAACCCGACAAGATGCAGGTCAGTTTAATTTTTTATTATTTATTTTCAATTATTTGTAGTTGTTTATCATTATAAATATTGATCGCTTAGCATTTACATCTAGATCTATTTAATGATAATGCTTATTATAATAAACTTATGTTTGAATATCTGAAAAAAATACCTCACTTTTCAAAACCGAGGAAAAAGTGTGGATTTATGAACAATACTGACAAGAAAAAGAACAAGATACAAAGAACTTATATTGATTATGTCTCTCTTCAAAATTGCTATTGAAAATCTAAGATGAAACGTTTTATTTAAGAAATAATATATCCCAAACAGTGATTTTATCGCTCAATAACATCACTGTTTGGAGTTCGGATGCGCATCATTATATCACGACGGCGTAGTAATTCGTCGCATCCGAACTCCAAACAGTGATGTTATCAAGCGATAAAATCACCGATTCTAACACGAAATCAACAAATAAATGCTGCTGTACCTGATATTAAGCGAAATCGCGCCTGATTCGTTTCCGTACTTATTTTCAGCGCGTCAAATTTTTAGTTGTTACGGCATGTGTATAATGATTACGTCACATATCTAAATATAGAACGTCAAACAGTGACTTTATAGCATATTCTAACACGACCCGTATTTTGGCTGTGACTAAAAAAAGAATTGGAGCACCACACTAAATACCGTATTCCGGTATATACCGGACAAGGCGCTTGAATGATAAAATGCTAAAATCTTGTCTTTTTACCCAACGGAATGAACTTTAACAGGTCTAATTCATCTTTTCACACCGAATCAAGTACGATTATCAAGGAAAAATGTAAAAATCGGCGAAAAAAACGATATTTGTCTATTTTGTGATCATGATTTCTGCAAGCGTCTAGAGGTACTGCTCCAATCCTGTATTGAGCTAAATCCCCGTATTTTTCCCTATTGAACATAGAAGAACCGAAAGTGTGTGTAATTATGCTATAAAGTCACTGTTTGACGTTCTATATTTAGATATGTGACGTAATCATTATACACGTGACGTAACCACTAAAAATGTGACGGGCTGAAAATAAGTACGGAAGCAAATCAAGCGCAATTTTGCTTAATATCAGGTACAGCAGCATTTATTTGTTGATATCGTGTTAGAATCGAAATAATATATCCAAATCGGTGATTTTATCGCTTGATAACTTCACTGTTTGTCGTTCGGATGCGCATCATTATATCACTCGGGCTACGCCCTCGCACAGACGCTTGTGGTTTGGAGCTCAAAACGCCTTTAAAATCCAAATAAAATGCATATTTGTCAATCCCAGGACATGTACTGATCATATATATCAAAAAATCTTAATATATGCCGTTTTGAAAAAAAATCATATTTCAACAACTATAATAATACACAAGATAAAAATGTTCGCCGGAAAAAATCCGCACCCCTACCGTCATAATCACCATGTATTTTAATCCATTTCCAATATTTTCACATAATCCTTTGGTCCATCGACACAGAAGATATAATTCTTCACGATGATGGTCAATTTTAAACTTCAGCGGTAATATAAACAACACAACAGCCGAAATAAACATCAATATTATCGCCGTTTTTTTTCAACGACAAAATCTTTCGATAAATTCAATGGACCAGACGGCTATGAACGAAGCTATCCGATTATGTGGCCCCAGCTTTGCCGTGTGCAAAATGCGCAGCGCTTTTAAGTTTGGGAACCACATAATCGGATAGCTTCGTTCATAGCCGTCTGGTCCATTGAATTTATCGAAAGATTTTGTCGTTGAAAAAAACGGCGATAATATTGATGTTTATTTCGGCTGTTGCGTTGTTTATATTACCGCTGAAGTTTAAAATTGACCATCATCGTGAAGAATTATATCTTCTGTGTCGATGGACCAAAGGATTATGTGAAAATATTGGAAATGGATTAAAATACATGGTGATTATGACGGTAGGGGTGCGGATTTTTTCAAGCGAACATTTTTATCTTGTGTATTATTATAGTTGTTGAAATATGATTTTTTTTCAAAACGGCATATATTAAGATTTTTTGATATATATGATCAGTACATGTCCTGGGATTGACAAATATGCATTTTATTTGGATTTTAAAGGCGTTTTGAGCTCCAAACCACAAGCGTCTGTGCGCCCTCGTGATATAATTCGTCGCATCCGAACTCCAAACAGTGATGTTATTGAGCGATAAAATCACTGTTTGGGATATATTATTTCTTAATTATTATATGATCTTAATATAGCTGCAATCTCATTGGTCCAAACAGTAGTCAACAGAACTTTTTATAAAATCATATTTACTGGGTGTAGTATCATATTCACTGGCTGAATTGGATTTTCCCAGTCTAAAAATAGATTGAGACTCATATTCAATGATCATACACCGTAGACTGTTAACAAGGTTAGCTTTTAAAAAAGTTAGTAGCGACTCGCTTCGTAATTTTTTTCCAGGGGTGCGTTTAAATGTAAAAATGACAGTTCTGTTAGCTGAAGAGACTTCAGCGAACATCAAAATAAAAGTGACATAAAGTTATGGAAGCCAGTTCTCTCAGTTTAACAAAGAGGAATATGAGTATATATGAAGATACATGTAAACAAATAGAATGAAGTCCCTATGCCTATGCACATTTACTGTATGGCCTGTTGACCTTGACCAAATAAATGTTAGATAGGTAGAATTCATAAAGATGTCTCTTTTTACGAAGTTAAGTTGTAATATGTTATTTAGTATTGGAATGAGTGACAGACACAAGTTCTAAAGTAAACACAAGTTGTTAATCAATTCAGCCAGAAAAGTCGGGATCCTATTAAAAATATAGGGATCCCGGAAATTGACCAGTCAAAGATGTTTTTCAGATAAGCCGGGATCCTATTAAAACATATAGGGATACCGGGAATTGACCAGTTCAAGAATATAGTTTTCAGAAAAGCCGGGATCGTATTGAAATATAAAGAGATCCCAGGAATTGGCCAGTTCAAGAATATAGTTTTCAGAAAAGCTGGGATCACATTAAAATATAAAGGGATCCCGGGATTTGACCAATTCAAGAATATAGTCTTTAATTTTTCCAATTAATTAGGCATATAATAATAAGTATTGGGATTACCCCATTTTAAGTTTATTAATAAATGGCTCTAAATATATTTATATCATAAGTTTAATTAATTTAACGTTCATTACATACAATAAAAAAACTTAACGTTTAATGTCCTTTCATTACGACAATAATCAACACAAATATAGTTTATTAGTTTTACCTCTATATCTTGTACGATCCCGGCCAGTCCGGGCGTCCCGGATCCCGGCCAGTCCGGGCGTCCCGGATCCCGGCCAGTAAATATATACACAAAAAACCGGAAAGGATAAAATGACCGGAAAAAAACCAGATGTACACTTATGTTAATTAACCAAACGAAAACTTACTACCGAGGAACAGGTGAGGCCGCTAAATCAAAAGTCAGTGTAAATATGATTTATTGAAAAGAATTCATGAAAACAAACATTTTAATCATCATTATAGCTTTGCGCTCAAAATAATACTTGCTGCTTGGTTTTTTGACGCTATGTAAGATTAAATTTGATTGGCTAAATAATTTTGGATCCTAGCCTTGATAGATAAATTTTGTAGAAAGCTGGAAGCCAAGCTTCGATAAAATTTTTGGATGGATTCGGAGTTTTAGGTTGTTTTTCAGTAAAATCCTAACGTAATACCGGCTCGCCGTGGCGAGCCGGCATTACGAGTGTTGATTAAAAAATAATTGTTGCTTTTTGGTCTTTATGGCATATTTCTCGATTAAAATATCAATACTTTACTATTTTACTTAAAGGTTACACCGCAATAATGAGTATAAACTTGAATTATTTTTGTGCGTAGTCGTTGCACGTCTAACACGTGCATCTTTTTTCCCGCGCTTCAACTAGGCAAAATTTGTACATGTATAATTATAAGGTTGTACTTTTTGTTATTTTTTTTTAATTTCTTAGCCTATTCATATAATTAAACAATTATTGACTAGTGAGCCATTGAATATGATGTGATATTCACCGGCAGAAAGTCATATTGACCTCGGCTATCGCCTCGGTCAATATGTCATCTGCCGGTGAATATCACATCATATTCAATGGCTCACTAGTCAATAATTGTATAATAACACACACTTTCGGTTCTTCTATGTTCAGTAGGGAAAAATACGGGTCGTGTTAGAATAATTCGTAATGTATCTATGAAACTGTTAATCAACTTTTGTAAAAAATCAGCAATAGCTTTCAATCCCTTGTCGAGAAATATAAATACATTTTGGAAAAGAAGTGTATTTAGAAAAGTAATCAAGATATATAAAGATAAAATGTGTATACATTTGATAACAGAGAAAAGTAACGAATGTGTCTCACAAATACAGAAAAACAGAATGGCTAGTGAATATTGATGTACATTCCACAGGGAATTGACATTCTATATGCAAATAATTAAAAAATAACGGCAAACCTCTATAGTATAGAGGGGTATATTTGCCGTTATTTTTTAATTATTTGCTTATATTTTTCAATTATTGATAGAATGTCAATCTCCTGTGGTACATCTAACGAAAACTAATATTGTAATGTTTCAGTTCATGCCCATATTATATGTGCATTTAGTTGTTTTGCAGTATATATAGGATATTCATTTTTTCTATTAATGCCGAATTTATTTTCATCGAGTGATATGAAAATGAGTTGATTATGACTAGGGGTAACCACGAGTGAAATATGATAGTTTTCAAAATTCAAGATGAAAACAAGTCTGTATTTATTAAAAAAAAAACTTGAATTTTCTGTGTTTTACATGTATATACATTTATCTCTTGACATTAAAATTTTATATACTTCCCCTTTAATATTGTGTATTGGCTAAATTAAGAAGAAAGTTGTCCAGCAAGCCACCAGTGAAAATTCGGAAAATATGTTTCACAGCAGGGAAAAATAATGTTTTACAGTGGATTACTAAAATGAAAATAAACATTTAATTTAATCAATATTTCTCAATATTCATCCAATACATCAGTTCAAGTATATAAAAAAATCAGTTTATTTCTCTTTTGAATTTATATATTACGCAATAAATATAACGTCAAAATGGTTGCATTTTTGAGAGTAATCTATAAATTAAAAACTGCCCAGTCTATTATACTCTCTTTATTAAAATAAATGAGTGAAACTTGAAATATATGGATATGTTTCATGTTTCAACAAAAATGTTGAATTGTCTCATTGAATTTAAATCTTTAAAGACAATGTAAAATGATATGACAGTAGGCCTACGTATAGCCTCTGTCGAAAAGTTAAATATAACAGTACTTACACAGTTTAATGTAAATTGGCTAACTTGTTATCCAATCGCTACACTGAGATAATACGTAGTCACTGGTTGACCTGGTTTGCACAAAAGAACACGTGCTTATGTTTGTGATACTGTTTATGAGCAGTTGACCTAGCAATGAATGGAAAAGGTGTGGCTAAATGTTCCGCTACGAAAAACCGGAAAGGTTCATTGTCTGTGACGGGTCTATATTGTTCGGATAGACCTGTTAAACAAAAGGAAGTCCGTTATGAGGTCTATCTTTTGCACGTGCACAGGTCTGGCTCTAGTCAGACAGACCCGGTCATGAAAAACACGTGAAAAATAGACCTGCCTATGCGCAGAAAAGGAAAACATGAAATGCAATAGAAATAAAATGTACATTACTATGTTGCTATTGCAAGTTGTATTTATACGACTATACCCCCAGCAGAGCTATTCAAAAAGTGTCTTCTCACGTCTGTAAGAAGACAATTTTAAATAAACGTTACTTTCCACTTGGATTGAATACAGTTGAAATATACGGTGTCCTGCTTGGGCCAGGTGAAGGTCTCCTACTGACATGCTATGTTTTCTAACGTATTACCCTTCTTTCTGTATTTTATAGATAAAGTGGCAATATTTTACATTCTCGCAAGAAACCTTTCGCTTTTAGATTCATGCTAATTTTCATGAAAATGTATTTGAATGTTTAATATAAAGGCAGCAATTTACACATTACGTCCCACGTGAATTACCAAAAAGTGATCAAAATATTCATAAATATGCCTTACTGAGTTAGTAACGCAATAGAAATATAGTTGTGAATACTGAAAATCAGTCCTTAGCCGCACATAATTTGTACAATTACATTTCTTAAAATCATAGTACACATTTTTGGTGTTTGATTTGATTGAAATGTTTTATTTATCTTGAGGCATGCAACTTGCACCTTAATTTTCGCATGCTTCTATCCAGAACTTTAATTTATTACTATTGTCTAGTATAGTAAAACACGATCCTGAATAATGTAGAATTTTTAAACTTCAAAAAGTGCCATAGTTCTGTCAAAATTAACAATTACAATAACTTTCCCTTTTTTGTGAGTAGTCGAGCTAAAACAAGAGATTTAGTCAATCTTAAATTGTAACAGGCGATATTTTTACTTCCTCAAACAGGACACCATAGAAACTGACAGGAAATTGTAGCGAACCAGATACTGCAGTAGCGGAACTCATGAGTAAATTCAGTTCATCGAGAATTGAATCAAATAAAGTAGATGGCCATTTCCAGGAACATAGTAACTGTCGATTTTAGCATTGACGAAACTAACTTTTACCAGTTTTATTGTCCCAGCCCTCCGCCGCCCCCGCTCCACAAACGCAAACCATCGGTCATAATTATACAGCTGATATTTGCATTAAGCTAATCATGTGAGTAAGGGAACTTATCAAATTTTGGATCCAAACGTTATCCATATATCATTGACGCAAAACATGTTCAGAGACGGTTTCAATGTTGAATGACATAATTGATCTCTCAGATATAGGCAGCCATTTTAAAAGTGATTATCATGAATGACCGATTGAAATAAGTGCACGAAAATTCCGTGCGAATTCAAATTTCTTATCACGCTTAAAGGCCTTGCAAATATTTTCTATAGTTTTATATTTTCAAAGTGAACATACATATAATTTCAATAAGATCTATTTATAATTAAATGTGTTTATTAATTTATCTGTTCTTTACACCTAACGTCGCATAAGTCGGATACAGTTACTCGTATTTTCTTCAAAAGTGACTTCTTACAGATGTGAAGAAGACAGTTCACTAGGACAAACAACAATTTATCCTCGGCTTCGCCTCGGACAATTTGTTGTTTATCGTAGCAAACTGTTTTCTTACGTCTGTAAGAAGACACTTTTGAAGAAAAACTCGTACTGTATCAATTACATAACGATACGCTTGTGTCGTTACGTTGGATATTTCGGTATGTATAGTTTGATATATAGCAACGGTTTCATTTTGGTTCATTACAATACCAAAATATATTCGATTTTGTTAATTTAATCTGAAATTTAGTTTTCTCTTTGATAGCGGTGATGTTATATACAAATATAAATCATTCGAGCAATAATATTGATCAAGGGAAATAACTGCTCTGGATACCTATATTTTATCTTTATAAGGAATAGAGAATCTAGTTTGCAGTTGAACAATTATAAGAATTTAAGAAGGATTTATATAAAAGTGCACAGATGATGTTGTGTTTTGTATGTATGTTCCTTTTTATACGCCCTTTTGAAAAACGGGTCGTTTTGTAGTTTACCCCTGGAAGACAGGCGGGCGGGCAGTGTGGTGGGCGGCCGTTTTGGGCGGCGTCAAATTTTGTCCAGTGCATAACTCCTGCATGCCTGGTGGATTTTCAATAAAAAGTGCCATTATGTTAAACATTATGAGAAGCTGTGTCTCGCACACGAACCAGGTCTCTAGGCCAAAGATCAAGGTCACACTTTGAGGTCATTGATAAACGTATGTCCGGAGCCAAACTTCTATATGAATAAAGGGATTCCAATATTACTTGCCACAAATGTTAACCATTGTGAGGCAGAGAATCGCGTCCAAAGTTTTGGTCCCTGCGGTCAGCAAGGTCACATATGGGGTCAAAGTTAAGTGAAAATGTGAAAGTGATAAAATTTAGAGATATTGTCTAGTGCTTATCTTCTACACGCATGGTGGAATTCTAATGAAACTTCATAGAAAAGTTCACCACTAAGTAAAGCAGAGCCCAGCGAATAACCAGGTCTTTAGATCAAAAGTCAAGGTCACACTTAAATGTCACTGAAAAACGTTTGTCTGGTGCAAACTTCTCCATGCATAAAGGGACATCAATATTCAAGTGCGTGTGGGCAAGGTCAAGGTCACACATTGTCAAAGCTCAGATAAAAAATATGAAAATGTGTATTTGGACCATTTAGTAATCATTTATTGAGAAATTGAAAAACAATTGGTCATTTTCATGACTACTGGTGTGAAGCATTTTATTTAATATACGCAATGTCAAGGTCACGAAAGAAGATAAAATTGAGCTTATCTCCTACACGCATGGTGGGATTCCATTGAAACTTCGTAGAAATGTTTACCACTATGAGAAGCAGTGTCATGTGCCTGAACCAGGTCTCTCTGTTAAAGGATAACGTCAAACTTATAGGGCATTGAAAAATGCTTGTTCAGAACCGATTTTCTACATTCATTTTGGGACATAATATTATATATACATGTTTATTTGATGACATATAAAATTGATAACAGTCTCAAGTTATAACGTAACAGTTCATCTTTTATTTCGAAAGAAGTGAAATAATACTGTGTTTCTGAAGTTCAGGCAATTCTTTATTTCAAAAACTAAATGAGATTACGTTGGATTTGTTTTATGTCATTCCACAATTTTTTACATAATTCAGTTGTCAGACCATCAGAGCCTTTACTTTGTATTATATTCATTTCATTAAAAATTTTACAGGGCTATATAATGTCAGTTTCCTAACTGATTATGGACAACAGGTGGAAAAGATCTTTAATCTTATTTTTTGTAAAGGTATTCATTCTTTTGATTTGTCTTATATAAAACGAAAATATCTTACTATTATCTTTTACTCTGTAAAAAGTGTGTTCATTAATTTTATTCTATTCAATTTGTATATCGTTTCTTTTCTTAATCTGAAAAAATAACACTTAATGTTTCTCTAAGCTTTTTTAATCCATTCAGACCCGAGTAAAATATCTGTTTTCATAGAAAATAATTTTTCTTTTTGAGTTTTCAGGTTTTTTTTTAAATACTATATCAATTACCGGATTTGAATTAAGTTCTTCTCCATTTTTTTTGTAATATTGCTTTCGATTTCAGTTTGTCGACTAATATTTTCTCTTTTCTTCTGTAGATAATCGGATAGATTCGTTTACTTCGATGGTTTTTAATTATTTCCAAACCAGTATTTTGATTGCATCTTTATTAATTTTAGAAATTCCAATACCTAATTTCTTTATAATCAGGATTTAGTACAATACAAGTATTAAGTTAAATATAAACAGGACCCATTCATGACGTTACAAAGTCTGGTTTCATACATACCGTTGAATGATCTATAACTAGGTGAAATCTTATTAAGATGTGTGAAGTTGGCGGCCTAGCGGCCTGGCGGCCTGGCGGCGTTAAGATGGCGGCCCAGCGACATGGCGGCCTGGCGGCGTGAAGTTGGCGGCCTAGCAGCCTGGCGGCCTGGCGGCGTGAAGTTGGCGGCCCAGCGGCCTGGCGGCCAAAATAATTAATGTTAAAATTAAAAAAGAAATGTTATTTTAACAATAAAACGGCATTTGATGAAGTTTTAAAGATAATTGTTGTTATCTAAAGGATATATAAAAAGAAAAAATCACTTTCAGAGATATTTTTTTGTCATTTTTGTGTTGGCAGCCCAGCGGCCTGGCGGCCGAAAATTTTAATGTGGTAGAAATGTTATTTTAACAATAAACGGCATTTAATGAAGTTTGAAAGATAAACATTGTTATTCAAAGGATATATAAAACGAAAAAATCACTTTCAGAGAATTTTTTTATTTTGTCATTTTTGTGAAGTTGGCGGCCCAGCGGCCTGGCGGCCAAAAAAAAAATAATGTTACAGAAATATTATTTTAACAATAAAACGGCATTTAATGAAGTTTTAAAGATAATTATTTTTATTTAAAGGATATATAAAAAGAAAAAATCACTTTCAGAGAATTTTTTTATTTTGTCATTTTTGTGAAGTTGGCGGCCCAGCGGCCTGGCGGCCTGGCGGCCGATAATTTTAATGTGGTAGAAATGTTATTTTAACAATAAACGGCATTTAATGAAGTTTCAAAGATAAACATTGTAATTTAAAGGATATATAAAACGAAAAAATACCTTCAGAATTTTTTTTATTTTGTCATTTTTGTGAAGTTGGCGGCCAAGCGGCCTGGCGGCCAAAAAAATTAATGTTACAGAAATATTATTTTAACAATAAAACGGCATTTAATGAAGTTTTAAAGATAATTATTGTTATTTAAAGGATATATAAAAAGAAAAAATCACTTTCAGAGAATTTTTTTATTTTGTCATTTTTGTGAGGTTGGCGGCCCAGCGGCCTGGCGGCCTCGCATCCAAACATTTTAGTGTGCTGGAAATGTTAATTTTACAATAAAACGGCATTTAGTGAAGTTTTAAAGATAATAATTGTTATTTAAAGGATATATAAAAAGAAAAAATCCCGAAAAAAATATTTTAAAACTTCATAAAGGACCATTCATATTTGTTACAGAAATTGTACACCATATATTATTAGCCTGCGTTCAAGGTAGTCATTCTTATGTGCTTCTGTTCGGCTGATCGATATTATTTAAAACATTTCAATAACAGTTACTGTAAAAGTTAACAAGGTCACCAACTTCACAAAAATTATAAAATAAAGAAAAAAAATGACAAAATAAAAATTTTCTCTGAAAGTGATTTTTTCTTTATATGTATCCTTTAAATAACAACGATAATCTTTAAAACTTCATTAAATGCCGTTTTATTGTTGAAATAACATTTCTATAACATAAATTCTTTTGGCCGCCTGGCCGCCAGGCCGCCAGGCCGCTGAGCCGCAAACTTCACAAAAATGACAAATTAAAAAAAAATCTGAAAGTGATTTTTTCTTTTTATTTATCCTTTAAATAACAATAAATATCTTTAAAACTTCATTAAATGCCGTTTTATTGTTAAAATAATATTTCTGTAACATTATATTTTTTGGCCGCTAGGCCGCTGGGCCGCTGGGCCGCCAACTTCACAAAAATGACAAAATAAAAAAAAAATCCCTGAAAGTGATTTTTTCTTTTTATATATCCTATAAATAACAATATTTATCTTTCAAACTTCATCAAATGCCGTTTTATTGTTAAAATAATATTTCTGTAATATTATTTTTTTGGCCGCTAGGCCGCCAGGCCGCTGGGCCGCCAACTTCACAAAAATGACAAAATAAAAAAATTCTCTTAAAGTGATTTTTTCGTTTTATATATCCTTTAAATAACAATAATTATCTTTAAAACTTCATCAAATGCCGTTTTATTGTTAAAACAATATTTCTGTAACATAATTTTTTTTGGCCGCTGGGCCGCCAACTTCACAAAAATGTCAAAATAATTTTTTTTATATATCCTTTAAATAACAATAATTATCTTTAAAACTTCATTAAATGCCGTTTTATTGTTAAAATAACATTTCTATAACATTAAATTTTTTGGCCGCCAGGCCGCTGGGCCGCCAACTTCACAAAAATGACAAAATAAAAAAAATTCCCTGAAAGTGATTTTTTCTTTTTATATATCCTTTAAATAACAATAATTATCTTTAAAACTTCATCAAATGCCGTTTTATTGTTAAAACAATACTTCTGTAACATAATTTTTTTTGGCCGCTGGGCCGCCAACTTCACAAAAATGTCAAAATAAATTTTTTTATATATCCTTTAAATAACAATAATTATTTTTAAAACTTCATTGAATGTCGTTTTATTGTTAAAATAACATTTCTATAACATTAAATTTTTTGGCCGCCAGGCCGCTGGGCCGCCAACTTCACAAAAATGACAAAATAAAAAAATTCCCTGAAAGTGATTTTTTCTTTTTATATATCCTTTAAATAACAATAATTATCTTTAAAACTTCATCAAATGCCGTTTTATTGTTAAATAACATTTCTATTTTAATTTTAACATTAATTTTTTTGGCCGCCAGGCCGCTGGGCCGCCAACTTCACCCCGTCAGGCCGTAAGGCCGCCAACTTCACGCCGCCAGGCCGCCAACTTCACGCCGCCAGGCCGCTGGGCCGCCAACTTCATACATCTGAAATATTATAGTTTTTAACGTAGGGCAAAAAATGCGTGGTCTAACATAGACATATAGAAGAAGTTCCTAGACAATACCGAGTAAGTTTAAGGTAAAAGATAGAAAATTATATAAAATAGCTTCAGAAAAAGATAAAAAAGATTCCTTTATAGCTTTGTTGCCAAGATTGCCATAAAAGGACTTGGAAAAAGGAAATTGTTTAAGAATTCCCCCTTACGGTGGACCGCTTACGGTCACGGACCTGACATTGAGATTTTTTTTAAAGAAAATGTGGAATTATATCTATTATTCAAATGGGAGTCAACTAAATTGTTGTTTAATAGTTCATTAAAAAGATAAAAGAATTTTTTTTATATGAAATCGAGGTTACTTAGTAATCTGAAAATAGTCAGAACAGGCCCGGTGATAGTGCATTTTTTTGTGTTCAGTTTACCTGATTTTAACCTTTATTTGACTGTGATGGAAAACAAAAAAAATTTAAGTCACATAAATATGTTTTAAATAGTTATTCTTCTTTTAATCTTTAAGGAAAGTGAAATAACACTCATTTTATCCGGGTCCTCGTAACACTTGTTTATATTTTTTAATGCAAGTCACACTAATTGTCACTTCACAAATCAATAAACATTGATGAGATCTGTATACATGTATATAAAAGTTACTTGAATTACGATTTTCATAATTGTACGTGATTTAATATGTCATGGTTCTAAAAGGCCCCGGTTGGATATATTTATTCAATATCTAGTTGGAAACAAACAACTACGGTCGCGTGTAAATCTGTTTGACAAAGGAAGTGTACAATACACATTGTGTAATATTATGTAATACAGGTGTAATAAAATTTTATCTTTAACACCCTGCTGTTTTGGTTTAACTTTCAGGGTTGGTTATCTTGGCAAATGCCACGAAAATCTGTTTTTTATTTGTTTGGGTCGTCAGACCAAACAAATAATGGTAGCGAAATTTGAGAGTCTACTGCTGTTAATTGCAAATGCCGAAAGTAGTCCACTTTTTTGAAGCGTTTACTTCCCTTTATATGTACACTTACGCCGAAAAATTCAAGGGAGATCACTGCGTAAAGATGGTCAAAGACAGGCACATTAATATTCAAGCAAAATAATTCCCGAATGATCGAAGATTTCTAATATTGTTTTATTATATTTTCTTATCGAAAATTAGTAAATACAAAGCGGACATTCAATCTCTGACACAGAAGTTTACGACGAACCTAACAACAAGTAGTTCTCAAAACAGCTTAAAACTAGCGATTTAAAACAAAGAAATATTTTTATTTTGTACAAGTATCCAACAAATTACAACGCATTCAAAGTTTAAAAATAGCGTTGGCTTATAGAATTGTCAATAAATGCACAATCATAAATTACGCGGATGAATATGATTTTATCAATGAAAATACTAGATTACCGAATACTAGTAGTGGAATATATAGATTCTACATGTCGGACTATTTTGGCGAGAAGACATTCGCTAAATTAACTACTTCAATTTTAAACAACAGGTTTATCCTGAACAAAATATCCGAAATTAATAAGGATAACAAACCCGAAATGCATTGGAAGTTCTAAATTTAGAATGACTTGATGTTATCCAATAGTTGTTTGTAAAACATGGTGCAGGGGTAACGCGCTCGCTTCGTGAGTGAGAGGTCTGGAGTTCGAATCCTAGTCGAGGAAACTTTTTTTTTTAAATTCTTTTTAACGTGTCTTTGTTAACCTTTTCCCTTATATAAGCGTGTTTCGACGGCTTTTTGCCCACCCCCATTTTTTGAGGCCTCAAACAGTGAAAAAATGTCCTATTTAGGCCCCCAACACTGTCTTTTGTTTGAGAAATGTTGTTAAAAAAGTGACCATTTTTTCGGCGCCGTCCCCCATCCAAATATTACATCAGGGGGTTGCCAGAAGGGGGATGTGCCCCCTTCTGTTTGGGGGGTTTGAAGGGGAGCGGAGTCCCCCTCATCGCCAAGAAAATTTTGGACTTGTGAGAGCCTTAAAATGACCCCTGGTCGATCATAAGGTAACGTGTAACCAACGATGAAAAGCCTTTGACTCTATCTCAATCCCTTGAGAAGTTGCAGCACTTTGAAATAAATTTTGATGGAAAAAATCGAGGCAAAAAAAGTGATTTTGGCAATTTTGAGATGTTCCCTCGTTGCCATTGTAACAGGAAATTTAAGACCGAGCATGTCGTTACAAGGGCAATGGTCCAGTCAACATTTGTGCCAAGTTTGATTAGTATTGAAGCATTTTTCTTAGTTTCATAGTAGTTTGAACTTGTAACAGGAGGCTTTTCAGTGAAAATGGCCATTTTTCACAATATGCTCATGGGGGAAAGGGTTAAGGAAGTAGCCATGATATGCAAAGATAAAGTATAGCTGTCGTAAAAAATGAACATAAATGATATTTTGATGCAACTCTAGTTATGCAGAATTCCGTATGTATCAAACTCTGGTGCCTTGCAAAATGAATTATAATACATAAAAACAAACTTATACAGGAAAATACATACATATATACAGAACGATTTAGAATGCAAAGATCAGAAAATACAACAGAACTTGCAGCCCTTGATTCTTTATAAATATACATGCTTATAGTAAGCTCCAGGATTATTTACATCTGTGTTAAACAACAATTAAAGTCGTTACAAGCCCTAATTTAGAATAATATGGTTTTCTTCAGGCCGTTCACCGTGGCTGAAGGGTTTTCGCGCTCGCTTAGGAAGCGAGAAGTCTGGAGTTCAAATCCCAGTAAAGGCAACTCATTTTTTTTCAAATTGTTTAAGTCAAATAAACATTGGATTGAATATCAGTGTTGCAATTAGTCTTATAGCCAATTTACTACAATTAAAACGCCGGAAAGCATTGGTGGCACTATACATATAATCTCACAACCTGTACCTTTCTTTCATTCTAAGACCCAAACAAAATAAGCACCTTCTGTGCTTTGATTTATCATTTCGTCTAACATGTTTGACATTGGCTTATTTGTAGAATGCCTTCCCATAAATATGTCTTATTGAAAGTGTATCAAGAAACCCAACCCGTACTTCTATTATTACCTTACACATTTATGAGGGCAATTATTTTATCTTTTATTTAACGTTTTATAATTTATACTTGCTTTATAATCTTTTCTTATTTCATAGCATTTTCTCATTTGCCTGTGTCCACTTCATTTTCCATAAGGAATTTGTCAAATGTTATCTAGTTTCAGTTTAAATATAAACATTTAGGATGAAAGCTTTAAAATTACATTATATTTGAATCACTTTTATCAATTCGTTTTTAGAAAAGATATAATTCTATACTAGGTTCCAAAAAAAAGTGTGCACTTTGTTTTCGGCGATTTTCCATTGCCCATTATGCTTTATGTCCACGTATTTGGTACAAAAATCAAGATCAGAACATGTAAATTATAATCGTGACTTTAAACTTGTAATTCCCGGTGTCATTAGGATAGGATTTTGTCTCGAGAATGGACTATGTCCGAAAATGAAAGTTGCAAGACTTCTCTGAAATTAGCAATTTCCACAATTCATCATTTCATTCTGCTGAAATTGGAAATTCAATGTTATCTGTAGTCAGTATCGAATGTGGCCACCTCGACTATTGATGCAAGCAGCAAGGCGACCTCGCATTGACCTTACGTAACGTCTGATAGCGTCGTTGGGAATGTTATTCCTTTCTTGAATTAAGGCGTTTTCCAGATCCCTAAGATTGTATACGTTCCCTCTAGCTCGAACCTTTCTACCAAGATAATCCCAGATGTGCTCAATCGGATTCATATCCGGTGACAAGGCAGGCCAAGGAAGTACGTTAACGTTATTTCTGTTTAGAAACTGCCGACACATCCTTGCAACATGAGGCCTTGCATTATCATACATCAACATTGCAGGCCCATGCCTTTGAAGGAAAGGAACAGTTTCAGGCTGCAGAATCTGGTTTATGTAATCTTGAGCATTGAGATTACCATGCACAACAATGAAATTTGTTTTCCCTCTGCCCATAATGCCACCCCATACCATAACACTCTCACCTCCAAACCGGTCCCTCTCAATGAGACAATTATCAGCAAAATGTTCCCCTCTTATTCTAAAAACTCGAATTCGACCGTCATGATGACTAAGGTTAAACCTAGACTCATCCGAGAATAGAAACCGAACCCACTGCTGTCGCCCCCAACGGAAATGCCGTTGTGCCAACTGCAAACGGGCAGCCCGATGACATGCTGTAAGAACTTGTCCCACATAGGGCCTCCTTGGCCGAATGGGTTGCCGGGCTTGTCTGAGGCGGCGCAACACTGTCTTTTTGCTGATACCATACTGCCTTGCAGAACTTGTCGCCGTTTGAAAACGATGTCGAAGGGGCGTCAACGTAATGAACCTGTCCGTTCAAGGGTTTGTAACCCTCGGTCTACCGGGTCTACGACGATCTGCTATCCCACCTGTTTGCTGGAAACGCTGGCGCTACCGAAATATTATGTTTCTGTGACAACCGAACGCTCTACTGACGTTTGAGACGTTGTCGTCACGAGCAAGCATCGTTAATGCTTGAATTCGCTGATTTTGATTCAGTCTAGGCATGTTGAGTGACAAGCGCTGTGAAATTAAATGTGTTTTTCCCTAAAGAGTGGGTATAAGGATTATGTCTATAAACATTTCCTGTGGCATGTACCTTCTCCTCAGACTACACGTGCAAATCATGCTATATTATGTATTGCCATATAAAACAAAAATTCCTTGCAGCACGGGATAGGTTTTATATTGGATCGATGTAGTGTGTACTTAGGACTAACAATGCAAAATTTGCAAAAGAAACGTCTGCTAATTTTCCAAATTATCAACATTAAAAAGTGCACACTTTCTTCTGGAACCGAGTATATATATGGATGGGGAATATGATTTAAAACTTAGTAAAATATTAGGTCAGTTTTGAGAGAATAGGCGATTAAGAAGTCACCTTATGCGAATGGTGCGTGTCATGGTCGGATTAAAAGTGTTTAAAAATACATATGATAACCATTCTTATATCGAAAACCAATGAAATTCGATAAGCCAGATATATTTGTTTAAAGATTTACTACTTTAGACTTTCCTTATAACACGTATACGAGCGTTAAGGATAATAAAACGAAACGTTATGAGTTGAATTTCCTTTGTATTAGATTAGAAACTTGAAATGCTAAATATCAGTTTCCAGAGCGAAAATTATCTGTTATTCAACATACAAAAATAATGACGTTAAATATGTTCTCTTTATCTTTAAACGAAATATCATATAAGAAAGATGTTTTTTTTCCTTTAGAAAAAAAGTTATTTATAAAGTTCGGATTCGTCTTGGCATCGAGTGGCATTTCATTCAAACACAATTGTACCATAATGTTTATAATCATGTATATATATGTGTGTACTACTTAAAACGATGTCAAACATTTATCTTTTTTTATATAGTTAGGTGAAATAAAATTGCTGCAAGTATTAAACGATACAATGAAACTGTTAACTTCACTACTGCCGAACGAATGTCCGATATGTAGCTTTGAATGCAGACAAGAACCTTTCCGTCGTCCATATTTTGTTTAAACAATAGATCTTTGGCGTTAGAATGGTTATCAAGGACTTCTTTGTACTCTCTCGATGTTAGTCGAACCTTAGGACAATATAAAAGACGTTCTGGTACCACTGGTCTGCATTGAAATATCATCGTGTGTTTGCCAAAAGTATACTTTACTTCAAACTTTGGTAACAACAACTCATTATAGTCAAAGATAGCATTAAAGAGAACTTTCCTTCCATCTAAAATCATCATAATCGTTGTTGTATTTCTTTCAATCTGAGTGAACTTTAACCAAATACTTTCAGTGGTACACTTTTGTGATTTTCCTACAGCCAGTTGTATGTTTATTTCTTCTAAACGATCCGAACCTCTGTTTTGCTCTACATAAAGTGTACCGTGACATAATTCACAGTCTATAAATCCAAGTTGATGTTGAATTGCTGGTAACTGATAACTTAATGCACTATATAAAGCGTCTGACTTGAATATAATTTCGTGTGGAACCAATTTTAAAATTAATAGGTAGCTTTGACCTCCATCTAGAAATGGTATGCATTGGCCATTGGCAGCTAAAGACAAGCTTGGACAATATAACTTCCTACAATGGCTCTGTAAAAATAAAATTAAAAAAAAACACATTTTATAAAAAAAGAATATGTAGCCCTGCTTAATCTTAAATGATATTTGTTATCAATGTAGATAAACAAATTAAAATTAAATTTAATTAATACAATCCTATTTTAAATGTGGCATTAGGCAAAGCAAAGGATTTTTTTGTTACTTTAGCCAGTACATGTTCTTAAACACCCACTGTTTACCGTTAAACAATACTGAAATCAACCAAAACATATACACTTCTGTTATTTCAAATTAATTATTTCAAAAGAATACTAGCAATTGTTATTTGACTTACAAAAAAGTTATCAAAAATTTCGTCTGATTTGCATTCATTGTCTCTAGTTGAATGATCAGATGTCCACCACTGAAGCAGGTTTGCGATGGCAAATGTTGATCCGGTTGGTTCTCTTTCATATGGATTGCTGCACATTTCAGGTTTGGTATTGGCTTCAGTGTTACACAGGTAGCAGTATACATTTCTATATACTTCATATTTGATATAATAAACTGATTCTGAAGAGAAAAAGGAAAATATATAAACATAAATATAATATGAATGAAATCGAAATTGATATTTATTTTTGAATGGAAAAATATCATATAAACATATCTTTAAAAAAGTTTATTGCATTAAATCAAAGTTAAATTCACAATCCGTATCTAATAATTCATCGGAATACATTTAAAGGAAAGATAATTTTCAAAGTATTTTCTGGTTCCTTTCTTAGAACTTATTTGATATTGTGTGTTCAAAAAACCTACTTCCGAGGGAAAAAAGCTAGACAATGGCAATGGGATAAAACATGTAAAATATGATAATAATCAGAAAAAAATTAAATACTAAGTTATTGTTTGTATTTAAAAGCACGATATAAGTTATTGTAAATATTGAGTTCACTCCATAGTGCGGCGAACACAACTTGCTTATCAATCTAGCACAGACGATATTTAATGGCAAGTTCATATATTCTGACAATTCTCTTTAAAAATCCTGTAACACTAATTTTTTATGGTTTTATATCATAAATATGATGCTCAAATAAAGATTTACAAATATTGTAAGTTCAAAAAGCATTATTTATAAACTTAAAATATTACCGAATTTAACATTTCATGTAAATAAATGTAGTAATTACAAATCTATTTTCTATAAAGCCTAAGTCAAATTTTTCAATAAGAAATGAACTTATATATTTTAATGATTATATAAAATGTGTACAAATATTTGCAGTACACATTTTACATATTCTTGAATGTTTGAAAATAGTTTCATAAGCACAATTATAAACATATATACAATTTCAGTTAAGTGTTATAACAACATCAATTTCAAAAGGCTTACTGCTTCTTTCAAGTATTTCAAACTAAAATCCCTCTAGGTAATGGAAAATATTCATTCGCTTACCTGGTGGGTTTAAACACATTCTTTCTATTTTACTGTCATAAAAATCCCACTTTCCCGTTTCATTACATTTACTAATTAAATCGTTATCAAAACAAATTACCCTTTGATGGTCAATAGTACTCGATTTCGGTCGTTTGAAAGAAACCGCACAATTATGAAGAATGAACTCTGTAACTGAAATTGCACTTAAATGTTCCTCCGAAATAAGCTGCCTGCACATATTAATTTTAAAAGCACTTATTTCCCAAATAATTGCATTGTTCTCATTGTGGCAAAGTGCACAGAATTTATTTTTATATATGATTTTTCCATCATTCGAAGAAACAAACACGAGTTCTTGTAATGATTTAGGTTTACGGTTTTCACATTTATCTTTTATATAGTTATCTTTAAACGTGACCGGACATCTTGTTCTAACAAAGAACGACTGGACATCTAAATAACGATCCGAAGTACCATCAGGTAAATACAAAGCAGGGATGCATTCTTGATGAATGACATTCCGTGTATCATCTCTCCCCTCTTTGTCATGACAGCACGTGTCCTTTTCTTTGCAAACGTCCGTACACTCACACGGTATACAGCAAGATTTTGTTTTAAATTCAACTTCCGATTTGTTTTGCTTACAACTTTGCTCAAAACCACAATAATGAACATCAAGTTCAGTTTGAAAGAAATACAACGGGTTCAAAAATAAAAGAAACACGATCAAGTAATTACATTGATCAATGAAAAACATCTTTGCTTTGTGTCCATATAACGTCCTTTATATCTTATCGGAAACTTGTTGTGTCACTGTCCAGAGAATGTTTCTTTTTGAAGTCATTCAGTCAATGTTCAAGGCCTTTATACCTTTGCATCGAATCTCTTAAGTATATTCGTGCGACTTTCAGATATTTATTAATTATTTACGGACAGTTGGCATGCATTGAACTGCTTAACATCGCGCATTTATTTACAACAACCTTTGCAAAAGTTTTGCAATTATGTCATTCCAGTATACATCTATTTGAATGTTTGGAGCACTTGCTTCTTTCGATCGATTTTGGTATACTGTCGGTCCTTAGTAGGTACAAAACACGAAAATATTAAATAAAAGAATGAGTTGAGTTGAGGTTTAAAATACAAAAGCATATACATCAATCCTAACAATGTGAAATTTCTTTAATCAGAAACAAAATCTATTCTTGGAACGCGAATGAAAAATTAAAAGATACAATTTTCGTGTTTTTTTTTTAAATATCTATTACAATATTTTGACATTCAATCACTAATTCATCTCTAGTTTTAGTGGGATGTTAATGAAATTAATGTAAACTCTAAAAAGAACAATTTGTTATGCTATTCATTTTCTTTAAATATGTTATACAAATTGTTTTTCACCGGCTATTCCAACAACAGACATCGTAAAAATATCAAATTTGTAATTTACGGCAAAGTTTACCGTTATTGATGACCCTAAGTTCTTGAGGATACAGGTATTTATTTGACATGTCCAAATTATGTTGGTAAATATTTTACATTTTTTAAAGTTTCTTTGCGAATTACAACAATAGCATCAACAACAAAAAACAGCAACAATAAAAGATAAGATTTTAATATTGTCGGTCCTCAATAGTTTTACAAAACCAAAAAGTGGACCTTTATATACAAGCTGACAAATATCTTGAAATGATTGCCATTAATAATCACGGATAAGCAATTAATAACAACATTGTTGATTGTTTTTGCAAAATATGAGACCGTGAGAATTGTGAACTGCCCACTCTATTTATTGTAGGCTATAATGACGTAATGATATCCAATCACAGGGAGGTGTAATCATTAATTCTGGAAAATCTTAGTAAGACATTTCAGTAAAAAATGTGCCTGATAATATGTTGAAAGAGCCATTTTTTTTTAGCTAAATGTGACATATAAGAAACTTGGCTAGGTGAAGATGGGACTTTATGTAGAAGTCTATACAGGCAGTACTAGAAAATATCATAAACTATTTAAGTAGTCGCACTTTAAGAATAATGTAAAATTCTCACTTGGGGTATAGAGGGGATGTGAGGTATCGATACCCCCCCCCGCACCCCCATGGTTAAAATAACGTTTCAAAGGCTCATTATGATTTCATTTGTTTTTTCCTTAAAAGTTTTGTTTTTGTTTTGATGTTCTTCTATGATATCCAAAAATACACATTGGCCAATTACCTGAACCATCTTTTTTCGTATGTTGCTTTTTGGCAAGGATATACAGTTATAGTGAATTAGTATTTTATGTGGAAGTCAAATACTACATTGTTTTGACTACTTTTATGACAAATAATTTCACATTTATCGCTACTTTATTCAGGTAAAAAGCATCTTACATTTCTCTGATACCATTATTTTAACATTATAAAATTCATGTTTGCTCTTTCTAAATAAGTATGTAAGATTTCCAATTTAAAAAACCTCTGGCGACGGTTGTTACGGAGCTTACAAAAACACCATAACTTTAATTTATTTAAAGTTCGTTTTTAACCAGAACATTGCAATAGAGTATATTTATATTTCTTTGAAAAAAAAAAGTATTTACTGCATTTTATTTCATGCCCATTATATTTAAAATGGGGCCCAATATGGCAAAAAAAAGTAATCAAGTAAATGACTGACAGAACGGGATATTCTTCGCGGCATCTTTTAATTTTAGGAATACATCCATAATTTATGTACGAGAGTACTTTGTTATATGCACACACTTTTTAGATATTTCAAGTGGTAAAATTAATGGAACATTTATCACTTAAACATCAAACAAGGTATCGATCGCCATCTTGCACCACCTCAAATATATTTCAATGTCGCAGATCGGAAATAAGTCAGTATAGAACTCAGATGACGCCTTTAGACCTCTAGAACTCAAGGTGCATTGATATTTAGCATATTAATGCACTTTGGTGTCAATTTCTAAATTACGACCCCAAAGTGCGTTTGACCCCAAAGTGAGGTGTCATAATGCGTCCTTGTATGCAGAATCCCAGCTGTGTAATTTACGCGTCAAGCAGCATTAAAGATGAGTATTTAATACATTACTAGGCAAATAGCTAGTACGGTTGGTATCTCATTTCATAGCTCATGTCATTTTTAAACGTGTTTTGAAAAGGAGAAAGATATGTGCTACATGGGTTCCCTATTTGCTGACAGATGAGGAGCAGATAAAAATCTGGAAACAAAGTGTTTCCTCGGAAGCATTAATTACAACAAAATTACATAAGAATTGCAGACACGGTTTGATTGAGTCTGTACATGAGGGAAAATTAATAAGTGCATCATCCCTCACGCCCGCTAGCACCGACTTGAGCGGTACTCAATTCTCAACACTTAATAGTGCTAGCATCAATGATCCCGAAGGACCAAAAAAATATAACAAAACTGAAGTGAAGTACGGAGCAACTTTTTACAGCTGCTACACGGCACTTGACACCTGCTCTTGTGAAATATAAAAATCTGGAAACAAAGTGATCATTAAAGTGGTGAAAATATGTTGTTAGGAAAATTTACAATACAAAAGCTCTTCGAAAACTAATCAAATACTTTCGAAAACGAAGGCCAGCAAAAAGGTTTGGACAATATCAAAAAATCTAAAATCAAAGTGATCCCTCGGAAGCATTTACGACAACAAAATGACATGAAAATTGCAGACTCGGTTTGATTGAGTCTGTACATGAGAGACGATGAATAAATGCAACATCCCTCACGCTCCCTAGCACCGACTTGAGCGCTACTCAATTCTCAACACTTAAAAGTGCTGGCACCAATGATCCCGAAGGACCACACTGAAGTGAAGTACGGGGCAACATTTTACAGCTGCCACACAGCACTTGACACATGCTGTTGTGAAGTATAAAGATATGGAAACAAATTGTTCCCTCAGAAGCATTAAACAAATTAACCAAATTGCGTCATAGCATAATATGTCTAAGGTACAAGTTAGTCTTTCTAAAAAAGAAAACAAAACTCGATATTTTCTACGTCATTCGTTTTCATCTGATCTTGCCCCTTGTGACTTTTAAGTTAGTTTACAAAAAATAACAAAATTAATTTCAAGTAGCGTAAACAATTCGGTTCTCCAATATCCCATTGTCTTCATAGTACATGTATACCTAAAATCTTTGAAAAACACGTCAAAGATTTAATTCGTAGACTTAAACGTTGTATATTGTTTGGAGATGAATACTTTGTGGGAACAAAATATGAAAGCTATGAAGTATCTAGTACGTGCTTAGATGCATTCTTACTTGTACACTCTTTTCAAGTTAGATTCACTGGCCAGGAGTATTTTTCCTGTTATTTTCACCGGACCAATCTGTGGAGTAATTATCTATTGCCTTGCAATGTGGGTTTCAGAATTTGAATTGAACCCGTTGTCTTTCTAAATATTTCTGTCATTTGCAAATATATCTACTGTGAGTGGAATACTATTAATATTGAAAAATGAAAAATACAATGTACACGTTGCCAACACCTAGGATTCAAGAATAAGTCAGTGACTTCATTGTCTTTACGAGGAATCTTAATACATACATTGAGAGCATATTTTGTTTGAATAAGGGATGTTACTCTTGTTTAAAAGTTCCTGACTAAATGATTTCACAATGTTGCCCCGGGGAAACCATGTACTGTTTATAAAAAAAAAAAATATTAAAAATGAAATAATGTTTTTTTTTTTACTTTTTCAGCCCATTTTTTTTTTTCAAAGGGGTTCTAGGGAAACTTAAAGGGAACCCAAAGGGCACGGGGTTTTTTATCATTTGGCATCGGAGTAAAATTTTTTGACTGAATTTTTAAAACTTTTTGTTTGAAAAAAAACAAAATAATAAAAAGTTTAATTTTACCGATTATTTTGTTTTCCTTGTTTTAAAATTCAAATAAACTAAATTTCCCCGTATGAACGGGTTTTCAATAAACCGAGCCTGCAAAATTTTCATTTTTCCCGTGTTTGGGCTTTTTTTTAAGGATTCTGTATTCATCTTTTTTCACTTTTTTTGATTTTTGTTTAAAAATCGGGAAACAAATTTGACCCTGGGAAGCTTTAAAAAACTTAAAAAAAATATGCAAGGTTTCCCCCTTTACATAATGTAGGGGCCCATCATGCCGGAAAATTTTTTTAAAAAACAGCAAAGAAGTTACTTTTTGGGGAATATTTTTTTAAGTTTTTTTGGGTTTTCTATGTCAGGTTGTTTACCATCCCCCTTTGGCAAATTTTCTTATTGGGAAAATTAAAAACCCTTTTTAAAATTTGCCCAAGGGGGGCCCAAAACTAACTACATGTACTCCCACAAACACATAAACCCATTGTGCATTTGTGAACCCCCTTTAAATTTTTTTAAACCTTTTCAGGGAAAAATGTTGTTTCTGATAAGGGGTGCACGTGCATCCCACCCCAGCTTTTCCCCGTGGACTGTTTAAATAAAAACCAAAGGGTCGGGCTTTAAATTTTTAAATTATTTTCCTTTTAAAAATTTTTAATAAAAATGATTGTTTTATCCTTAAAATTTTTTACAGCAAAAATTTTATTAGTGGGTGTGCATTTTCATGGTATTTTTAAAGGTTCCTTTATTTTTTGTTTTTTTTCTAGCTTGAGGGTTTTTGTTTCCTACTTGAATATATATAATAAAAACCTTGGGAAAAATGTTGCACG